>NW_007246038.1:284104-320844 GCF_000164805.1 Carlito syrichta
CCAGTCTGGGTGACAAAGTGAGACTCCAACTCAAAAAACAAAAAAAAAATTACCTTGAACCAGGAGTGGTGGCTCATGCATGTAATCCCAGCACTTTAGGAGGCTGAGATGAGAGAATTGCCTGAGCCCAGGGGTTTGAGACCAGCCTGGGCAACATGGTGAGACCTCTTCACAATAAATCAAAAAATTAGCCAGGCATGGTGGCATACGCCTGTAGTTCCGGCTACTTGGGATGCTGAGGTGGAAGGATCACTTGAGCCAGGAGGTCCAGGCTGCTATTAGCCATGATCTTCATGATCATGCCACTGTATTCAAGCCTGGGCAACAGAGTGAGACCCTGACTCAAAAAGAAAAAAATTGGCCTTGATACTCTTTCAGCAGTACTTTAGAGTAAGTTTCATGGTAATCTTGGGTGACTAAATATTATTATTATTATTATTATTATTGAGTTGGAATCTCACTCTGTCACCCAGGCTGGAGTGCAGTGGCACACTTACAGCCACCGCAACCTCCACCTGCTGGGCTTAGGCAATCCTTCTGCCTCAGCCTTCCAAGTAACTGGAACTACAGATGCATGCCACCATACCCAACTAATTTTTGTGATTTATTGTAGAGATGAGGTCTCATTAAGTTGCCCAGGCTGGTCTTGTACCCCTGGGCTCAGGCCATCCTCTCGCCTTGGCTTCCCAAAATGCTGGGATTACAGGCTGAGCCACCACGCCTGGCCACTAAATATTATTTTAACAACAATGCTACTTTTTTGTAGTTTTAAGAATAGTTGTCTAGCAAGTCAGATGAAAGGAAGTTCTGACAGCAGTCAGCCCCTTGAGTGGTTATTGATGAATGACACGAATGCACAGAAAAGGATTGGGAAACATGGAAGAAGTAGCTATCCATGTGCTAGTTTTCTTGTGCATTTGTGGGTGTGAGGAGGACCCAATGGGTGGAGCACACCTATGGGGGAATAGCTATTCCTTGAGTATTGAGGAAAAGGCTTCTTAGGCAGAGCTAGGGTCTGGAAAGCCATTTGGAGTAAAATGTGAAACCTAGAGAACATCTGGGTCCTTCTGGGTAGGAGTCCCTCGATTAAGCAGAACCTTTGAAAAACTTGGCATAAGAGGAATAGAAATGGCTCCATGTGGCCTGGCCTGGCCTGGCCTCCCCTTCTGTCCTGCCCATCCTGGTTCACGACTCTCTAGCTAGCCTCACCTGCCTTCAGTCTTATGAGCAGCAGTCTGTTCTCACCTGTAGATGTTTGCATATGCTGTTTCCTCTGCCTGGAATGTTCTTTCCCTCATCACTTACCTGATTGAATCTGATGATCCTTCAGGCTCTAGTTTAAGTGTCCCTTTCTGAGAGAGGTTGATATTACAAAGAATACCAAATCTGAACAGGATTTTTTTTTTCTGTTGTTACTTATTCTGATAGCATTTGCTGGTTCCTTTCATAGCACTCACATTTCTGTGTTTGCATGTTTGTTATCTATCATCCCTCCTGCTAGACTGTAAGCATGAAGGAGCACGGGCCATGGTATATACTAGGCTATTATATACCCAGTGCCTAGTACTGTTGTGCCATCCACATGATAGGTACTCAATAAAAATTTGTTGAATGACTAAATGAATGAGTGACTAACTGCATGATCAGTGTGGTATGGAGCTGGAAGAGATCCAAATAATGAGTGTCTGGGTGCTATAGTTAATTTAAGAGTTTGATAGTAGAGGCGAATCTATTGTGTTTTCATTATTTATGTGTGAAGTTATGTTTAAGGACAAACATGGCCAAGTCACACGAATTAAGTATATACAGAAAAATATAAAAACATAATTACTGGTAATACCACCATTCAAAGATAATCATTGAAGTAGGGCATGACTCAAAGCAGGGAATTCAGAAGAGTGGAGATCTGCATGGGGTAGGTCAGTGTCAGTGGTGATGGAAGTCTTCCTAGTGTAGGATCCAAGGTGACTGCAAAAAAAAAAAGTGTTTGATAAGGATTCAGAGGGGAGTAGATCTTCCTGACCCAGGGAACCCATGCCTTTTTGGTGTAGTTAACTTGTGTATTAGGCTAGTGTAACTGCTGTAACAAACAGCCCCACAATTTCAGTGGCTCACCATGATGAAACTTTACTTTCAGTCATGCAATATTTCAGTGTGGATGTGTCCTGGTTGGGCAATCTCTTCTTCAGGTGATTTCTTGATGAACCATCCCCTTCCATCCTGAGACCCTCACTTAGATCCTCAGCTCTCCTTTCAGCCATATGATAAAAGAGAACATGGTGAACTGCAAGAGAGGGTTTTTTGTTCTGTTTTGGACTAGCTTTATTGAGATATAATTCGCATACCATACAATCTGCCCATTTAAAGTGTACAAATCAATGGTTTTTAGCATGTTCACAGAGTTATATAGTCGTCACTACAATCAATTTTAGAACATTTTCATCATCCTTCCCCCCCAAAATTCCATACCCGTTACCAGGCAGGCCCCTTCCTGGTTTCCTTCAATCCCCCTCCTCTTCCCTACGCAACCACGAATCCATTTTGGCAGGCAGTTAATAATACTCCCTATTCTCTCACCTCACTTAATAGCACTAAGAAACCACTAGTCTCTTTTCTTTCTCTATGGCTTTGCCTATTCTGGACATTTCATATATCTGAACTCATGCAATATGTGGTCTTTTGTATCTGACTTCTTTTACTCAGCATGTTTTCAGTGTTCATCCATGTTGTAGCATGTATCAATACTTCATTTCTTTGTATGGTTCTATAACATTGTACGACAAGCCTACATTTTATCTATTGGTCTATTGGTGGGTTGGTCAGTCTATCTATCTATCTATCTATCTATCTATCTATCTATCTATCTATCATCTATCTATCTATCTATCTATCTATCTATCTATCTATCTATCTATCTATCTATCTATCTATCTTTATTTTTGAGACAGGGTCTCACTCTGTTGCCCAGGATGGAGTGCAGTGGCACCATCCTAGCTTACTACAGCCTCAACCTCCGGGACTCAAGTGATTCTTCCATCTCAGCCTCCCGAGTAGCTGAGGATTATAGGCACATGCCACTACACACAGCTATTTTTTTTTTTTTTTTTGAGAGACGAGGTCTCACTATGTTGCCCAGGCTGGCCTTGAACTCCTGGGCACAAGCAATCCTCCCACCTCAGCTTCCCAAAGTGCTGGAATTACAGGCATAAGCCACTGTGCCCAGTCACATTTTACTTATTTGATGGATGTTTGGTTGTTTCCACTTTTTGACTATAGCAGGGAGGTTTGTAGGAGTCTACTCAGGAAGTGATGTTTATGACTTCTTTGTACATTTCACTGGCCAAAAGTCAGTCTCATGGCCTAATCTCACTGCAAAGGAAATTGGGAAATGTGGTCTGGCTGAATTCCCAGGGGAAAAGAGAAAGAAATGAGATTTGGTGAACCTGCTACAACACGCAATTAAGTAGAACTGAATCCATCAATACGGAGATCCCTGGTAACATGTCACAGAGCAGGACCAAGAAGCCAGGCAGGGCTCCCTTTTAGCTCCTGCTGCCTTTATGTGAGTGGGAAAGCCAGCCTGAGAAATGCCCAGCTTTATCTCTGGGCCCACCAGCCCACTGTAGAGCCCAGCCTTCACAGACAGTGCTTTGTGATCCCAGGAGACGGAAAGGTTGGGATGCTGGGAGCTAGGGTGGATGATTTAATACTTTTTCTGCCCTGATACATAACTAGGTCCTATTTGTAGAGTAGGAAAACAACCATTCTGGTTTGTGTTTCTTTGTCACTGCACATTGCTCACACTAAAACTCAGGTCGCCTCCAATTGTTCCCTTCCCCACATGTAAATACAAAGCATCTGTTCAGAGTGGGACACCTGCTTTTTTGTGGCAGGTGTATATCTCTCAGGGTCTCATCAGGAAACAGAAACCGCTCTAAGTGTTTGAAATAGAGAAAACTTAATACAGAAAATTGGTTACACAGGTGATGGAAGAATTGAGAAGCCAAAATGTAAACTGCAAGGTAGCCAGAGATTAATTAGTATCAGCAGGAAACTGCTACCTCCCCTTGGCTGGAGAGACCCAGAAAAGAGGTGATGTTACTAGAGTCCAAGTGCCAGGATCACCTTGAACTACCATGAGCCAACTGGTGGGAGCTAGGTCTACCAAAGAGACATGGCTGTTGCTGGAGCCACCACATGAACCACATCAAGAGGGAGAAAGTATTCTGGCTTCTTCTTCCCTGCAATCCTCCAGTTACTGGCCCCCGCAGTGCTTTCCACTGGCTATGGTTAGCTGAGAGTCAGCAGCCTGGAGGAGTCATCTCCCCTAAATACAGAGCAGGGCAGTGGAAAGGCCAGGAATGTTATCTGAGGACAAGCAGACCAATGACAGGCCCAGCAGGACAGACGTTCAGAAGAACCATTCAGCTTCTAGTATTTTTAAGTCAATTTTATTAAGGTATAATTTACATATGCTAAACTGTAAAATTTTAAGTGCATGATTTGATATGTTTGGCCAAATAGTTGAGTAAGACCCCTACATATGACCCTTCAAGTTGCAAGCTTTCAAAGATATGAACGTGCCTTTTTATGTATTATTTCTCTCCACTAGGTGGCAGTATAGCCTGTTAAATACGTAGAGGGGACCTTCCAGAAAAGCTGGAATTATTTTTTGGAGGATGAGCCCCTTGTGGTACAGGCTTCCCCTGCTGGGTAGGTGTTCTAGGAAGCCATCAGCATCAGTGTACAGCTAGTGCTGTTATGAGATGCTTCTGTGATTTTTTTTTTTTGAGGTTCTTTCAATGCATTTGCCCATTTCATAATGGGTGATGAGCACACCTATCCACACTGCACTGAGTGTTCAGTAGTTTTTGACTAAAAATGGCATGATCCCTATTCTCCACCCTCCCTGTTCACCCAATCTTGTCCTGAGTGACTTTTTTTGTTTCCCCAGATGACAAAGTCCTCAAAGGGAAACGTTTTGCCAGTGTGGAAGAGGTGAAACAAAATGGCAGAAGCACTAAAAGGCATCAAAATGGACAAGTTCAAAAATTGTTTTGAGCAGTGGAAAAAGCATCTTGGGGCACAGACCTCCCCTCCCCCCAAATCTATGCCCTTAGAGTTTCATTCTAAAATAGGGTGAGAAAAAAATATTATTAAAACAGGTTAGGACGATCAGGAGGGCCAGTAGAATGAGAGGTACTCAGAGCAGACCTCATCTATTAGAAAGTGACATGGCAAGAAAAGATTAGAAAATATATGAGGGGAGAGCATTTCAGGTAGAGGGATCAGCATGTGGAACAGCAAGGAGGCTTGTGCAACCGGAGGACAGTAGGTGATGGGCGGCAAGGGAGGAAGTAAGAAACAACTAGCCTTGTAGGCCACTGAAAGAAAATTGGTGTTTGCTCTAAGATGGGAACCACTGGAGAGTTTTGAGAAGTGTAGTGACCTGACTTAGAATACAGAGGATCACTCTGACTTCTGTGTTGAGAACAGATTGTAGAGGGCTAAGAGCAGAAGCAGGAAATGTCAGTGGCTGGGACCAGGGTCATAAGTGTGGGAGTCATGAGGAGTGGGCCAATTTCAGATATAGTTTGAAATAAAAGCCAGTGAAATCTACGGGTTGAATGAGGGATGTTAGAGGAATCAAGCATGACTCTAGCTTTTGGCCTGAATAAGAGGAAAAATGGACTGACCATGAAACAAGAAGGGGAAGACTGAGAAGAGCAGGGGGTTTTTGTTGTTGTTTAGGTTCTTTTGTAGAGATGAGGTCTTGCTATGTTGCCCAAGCGGGTCTCGAACTCCTGGGCTCAAGGGATGGCCTCCCAAAGTGCTGGGATGACAGACGTGAGCCACCGCACCCAGCCAATAACAGGTTTGATGGGACAATCAAGAATTTGATTTTGTGCACATTAAGTTTGAGGTATTAGACATGCAAGGGAGTTTCTGAGAAGGCAGTTTGATGTGTGAGTCTGGAGTTTAGGGGAAAGGCCTAGGCTCAGATAGAAATTTGGGAGTCTTTATAGATGTTTGTAAAGTTATGGCAATGGATGATATCATCGAGTGATCTAGTGTAGTTACCAAGAAAGAGAGAAGGTCCAAGTGTTGTGTTGAGGGATACTCCAAAGTTAAAAGGTCAGAAAGGTGAATAGGAACCAGAAAATTAGACTAAAGTTGGAGAAATATCTGGCAGGTGTAGTGTCCTGCAAATAAAGGAAGAAGGTAGTCCAATTGTCAAGTGCACATGTAGTTCAAATGGACAAGGACTGAGAATTGTTTAGTGGATTTAGCAATGATGCGGACCTGTTGACTCAGAATGCCCAGGATAAGAAGCACTGATGTCTGTGTCTCATCTACACAGATTCAGATTTAATTGGTCTGGGGTATAGCCTGGGCCCCAGGGTTTTTAAAGCTCCCCAGGTGCTTCTAATATGCAGCCAAGGTACAGACCCACTGTCAAAGTTTCCTTCTCTTAATTGTGAAATGACTTTATTGCCAGAAACAGATGTTGCTGACTGATTAAACACAGGAGTTTTTATCTGTAGGCTTGTTCTTGGATACCTTGGGATCTGAAAATGATAAGCAGATCTGAAAGCTGATTACTAACCACTAAAGGGATTAGCTGTTTAGCACCTGTCTTAAAGTGACTTTTAAGCTGAAAATCTCTTTGCTTTTCATTTTTTTCAAATGTTTGATTTTTGTTTTGTTTATACTCAAAAGACCTTTTGTTTTGAATAACAAGGGTAAGCTTCAAGTTAATAAAAAAATTTAAAGAAAATCTTGATATAGCTGGTCCTAAAGACAAACAAACCAGAACTCACATCAACAATTAAGCATTTAGGTGAATCTAGTACATTCTTTTCAGAATTCTGAATGTGTCACACTTCAAAAGTTGACTGATTACAGATACAGAAATTTTGTACCTCATTAAAGTTTTAACGTTTTTCCTATTCTTGCCATAGATGTAATAACTTATCTAAACGCTTTAGTAAATTTGAATTGGGTTGGTATGTGTTGGCACTTAAAAATTAAATAATATTATGGGTGAACTTGCAATAAGAGATCTGGTTTACAAGCAGATTAAACTGGATTCTATAGGACAAAGAGAGGAAAGATCAAATATATTAGAACAAGATCAAGGTAGCAAATGGAAAAAGTCAGAGCTGAAATACAGGCTTAATTATTGCAGGCTTCCAGAAGGATGCCAAGTGTCTACATTAGCCCTTATCAACCTGGGTTGGGTTCCACAGGAGAATTAAGTTCTAATGCCTCATGGCATCCACTGTATGAAATGAATGAATTTCTCTCATTCGTCCAGAATGGGGCTGACCATATACCATCCTTGGAAGAACTGAGAAAATAGTCACTCAAATAATCAAATAATTTTCTCTATGACTTAATGCTGTCATGGAACCACAGTTGAGAAAGACTGTTTTAGGTACTAATTTGTTGTCTTGTATGATGCAGTTTTTTGAGGTACATGTCCTCAGGAAAGAAAGCATAAAACAGCCTATTGTAAAATTACCAGGAACTTAAGAAGAAGAATCTATTTATTCATTTATTAGAATAATTATTAATAAAACATACACAGGACCACCTTATATAAATCTAAGCAATGATTTTTCTGAACATTTCAATATCTTTATAGACTTTTGTCTATGTACATAAGCATATGTGTAAATAGTATTTATTTCAAAGAATGGGATCATGCTGTTCATTTTGTTCAGTTCTTTTCCATGAAATGTTACAGATGTTCTTCTATATAATTACATATGGATCAGGTTCTTTATAATGGTTACAAGTTATTCCATAGTTTGGTTGTTACAAAACATAGTTTACCATTCTTCTGTCAATAGATATTTGGGTGATTTCCAGTTCCTCACTGTTATAAGAAGTACCATAGCAAACATCTTAGTTAAGAAAATTATTTTTATTTTTATTTTTTTTGAGTTAGAGTCTCACTCCATCACCCAGACTGGAGTGCAGTGGCCGCTCCCAGCCACCGCAGCCTCGACCTGCTGGGCTCTAGCGATCCTTCCGCCTCAGCCTTTCAAGTAGCTGGGACTACAGGCGCGTGCTACCACGCCCGGCTATTTTTTTTTTTTTTGATTCATTGTAGAGATGAGGTCTCGCAAGTTGCTCAGGTGGGTCTCGAACCCACGGGCTCAGGCAATTCACTCACCTCAGCTTCCCAAGACATGGGATTACAGGCTAAGCCACCGAGCCCGGCTCAGAAAATTCTTGAAAACAAATTGTATATTATAGATTCTAGAAGTGGAATTGAGTTGGAGTCTCACTCAAATGGTAAATAAATATGGTACCTTTTATATTTTTTGTTTTCATTGTGTAAAATTTCAAATATGTGGGAGGTGGAATCGAACCTCCTCAGTTTTGTTGTCAAAGCATGACATGGAGACTCAGCTTGGGGAAGTGATGCAGCTTTTTAAATCTCGTTTTTTCAAGAATGTGTGTCTCCTGGGTGAGCAGGCACACCAGGGCAGTCACAGCCAGCATATTTATGCTTCTAAAGCGCAAGTTCCTCCCTTGGTTTTCCATTGGCTGAGTACTTTAGAGGTTACATCACTTTTTCGGACAACATCTAAGCAATAATTTTGTACAAATAAGGTAAAACACAAGCAAGTTTTACACAAATAAGGTGAAATACATGTTTTTGAATTTTGATTGTGTCTCATTGTCCACCAAAGGAAGCCTGTCAAAAAAAGAAAGCCCGCTAAGAAAGGAGGAAGAACCAGGAAGTGAAGTAACAAATTGTCATTTTGAAAATGAATTGCCATTTTATTTCTTACAAATATATTTAAAACTAGGGGACTAGTATAATTGTATTAGGCAGACTTCTCTAGAGAAACAGACAAATAGGATGTCTAGAAATGTATAAGAAGAGAGTTATTATGAGAATTGTCTCACATGGCTGTGGAGCCTGGGAAGTCCCATGATATGCTGCCTACACACTGGAGAACCAGAAAAGCCAGTGGTGTACTTCAGTCCAAAGGCCTGAGAACTGGGGATACTGCTAAAACAAGTCCTGGAGTCTGAAGGCCCATGAACCAGGAGCTCTGATGTCCAGGGGAAGGAGATGATGTATGTCCCAGCTCAAGAAGAGAAAAAATTCACCCTTTCTTGACCTTTTTATTCTCTTCATATCCTCGACAGACTGGATGATGCCCACCCATATTGGTGAGGGTGGATTTTCTTTACTCAGTCAACTGATTCAAATGCTAGTTTCACCCAGAAACATCCTCACAGACACATCCATAAATAATGTTCTACTAGCTATCTGGGCATCCCTGAGCCCAGTCAAGCTGACACATAAAATTAACTATCACAATAATAAACTCCCATGTATCCCTTATCCACTTTGATAATTATTAGAGCATGGCTAGTTTTTTTTTTCCCCTTCACTCCTTCATACTCCAGCACTAGATTTATTATGAAGCAAATACATACCATTTTATTCACAGATCTTTCAGTATGTGTCAATAAATGTTAAAAGCACTTTTATAAGACACAATCATAATCTTACCTAAAAGTGAACAACGATTTCTCAACATCAGTGTTCAAAATTTCCCAATTGTGTCATCTTTTGTAGTGGGTTTGTTTTAAACATGATCCAGACAGTCTGTACATCACATTTGGTTGATATGACTCTTAAGTCTTTTTTATTTTATAGACTTCCCCTTCCTCTCTTATTTTTTCCTTTTCTTATGGTTTTGTTGTTGAAGAGAAGATCAAGTAGGGACTGAGTATAATTGTATGAGATTTGCTATGGTGGATCTTAGCAGTTACTACATTTAAATGAGGAATGTTATTTATACTTTTTTTCCTGCTTGAGTGCAGCATCGTTACACCCAATCTTTTAGCAGAACGAATGCATCTATACCACCCTGTCTTGATACAGACATTTTGTAATCTTATAACCTGTATCTTTCAGGAGAAACAGCACAGGTGACCGTGGGAAGGCTCTTCAGGTCATGCTCCAGGTCCTGCAGAGCTGTGATCATCCAGCCCCTGATATGTTCTGCCTATGTGGGAGGATCTACAAGGACATCTTCTTGGATTCAGACTGCAAAGATGACTCCAGCCGAGACAGCGCCATTGAGTGGTAAACCCTCAGCCTAGTCAGTAGCACGTGCAACTCTGCAAAGAATGGAATCACATAGACTGAGGAGGCAGTTATTTTTCTTATGTGTATGTGTGTGCCTGTCTACTGGCAGTGAAAATAAATCATAGTGAGTGTGGTCTGGGAATTTCCAGATTCCTTCTTCTGAGAGAAAATTATAAGAAACAGGGTTTTCTACTGACCACACACTTTCCACAAGTTCACTCACTTATGGGGCAAGAAGGAGGCCTAGCATGCTCCTTCCCAGCTACTGTTTCCAGGAGCTTGTCTACCACCATCAAGGCATTATCTTTCCAGGGATCTCTTCATCCATTCATTTATTCATTAATCAACGCTTATTTATTTATGACTTACTGTGTGCCAGAAACTTTTATAGATGGTGCAGATACAGACACGGCAGACATGAATCCTGCCCTCAGGGACTTTGCATAGTTGGTGAGAGAAGTCAAACAAAGTGACATGAGTAAGGTGTCATGTGAGGGCTGTGGGGCAAAGTTAAGCAGGGAGAAGGATGTAGGAGGGCTAGGAGGGGTGGTCTGCAGTTTTAATAAGGTCAGTGAAGGCAAATAAAGATGTGGAAGTGATGCGAGAGTGAGCTTCACAGATAACTTTGGAGAAATTGTTCCAGGTTAAGGGAACAGCAAGGGCAGAGACTCTGAGGAGGAAGTATGCTGGGCTTGCTTAAGGGTGGTGAGAAGTAAGGATGGCTAGGAGGTGTATCAGCTATTACTTGCTGCATAACAAATAACCCCAAACTTAGTGACTTCAGACAACAATGATTTATGATTTCTTGTGATTCTTTGGGCTTGCCAGGGAGTTAGTTTGTCTGCTGACTTTGCCTGGGCTTACTCCTAAAGTTGCAGTCAGCTGTAGGAATAGGTATGACTGGAAGATCCAAGATGGCCCCACTGGCTCCACATACATTTGGCACCAGCTGTTGCTGGTGTTCCTCAGTTTTCTACCATGTGTTTCTAATTTTGGTAGACCAGCTTTCTTGCTTCGTAGGCAGCATTCTAAGAGAGTGAAGGTGGAACCTGCAGAGCCTCTTGAGGCTTAGGCTCAGGAGCTCATGCAAGGTTACTTCTGCCACATGCTATTGGTTGAAGCAAATCCCAGGGCCCACCTAACTTCAGAAGAGTAGAGGAATATATTCCACTTCTTGACAGAAGCAATAGCAAAGTCACATTGCAAAGGTGTGTGCATATTTGGATGGGAGGAATTTGTGGACATTAAACAGTCTATCACAGGGACAAGGACAGAAGCAGTGAATAGTTAGGAGAAAATTGCAGTAATTTGGGGGAGAGCAGATGGTGGCCTGAACGAGGGTGGTAGTAACAAAAGTGTTGAGAAGTTAAATTCTGAATATATTTTGAAGATGGAGTCAACAGCCCACCTCATCCATTTCCATTGTAAGAGCCATTGGCATTGCTATCCTGCTCTCAATTCTAACTGCTTCTCCCCCTTCTCTCTCTCCTTTCACACATATGGGAAGCTCTGTTCTCTGCCTTCTCTCCATTCACACACACTTCTGGTGATCCCAGCCATTCCCGCACCTTGGGACCCTTAGCTGGAGATCTCCAGCCCAGCCTCTATTCTAAACTGTGACCCTATATGGCCCCCCTCCTTTGGCCATCCGTTCTACCTCAAGATGGTGCTGGTGTTTAAGACTCAACATGTTGAAGGCTGCAGTCATCTCCTCCTCTCCAAAAGGCATGACTTTCAATGTCTTACTTTCTTACTACAATTCTGTATCTTAGGCTTAAGCTCTTAGATAATGTTTGATTACTTTCACTCACTTATCTCTCCATACTGTCAGTTCCCATTTCCAGTTCCTCTGTGAGTCTTACATCACCTCTTGCCAATCCTTTCCCATCACACCACCCTGTCACTGCTTTTTTTTTTTTTTAACTTCTCGCCAGAAATGTTCTAACAGTATTCCAAGTAGGCTCCCTGCTTGATGTCTCTTCAGTCTTTCCTTCATAGATTTATAGCTTACTACCCCTAAAGCTCAAAAACCTACCACAGCTCTTCACTCCCTATGATATAAAAACTCAAACTCTTAGATCACCACTCTAAGTGTTCTAAGCACTTACTCCAACCCACCTCTAGCTCTATTTCCCAGTACCTGGTGTATGTCCCAGGAAACTGAAGTTCCTAAGGAGTTCCCCAAACTCCCACCTCTATTCCTGTTGTTTTCTGTGCCAGGATTTTCTTTCCAAATCACTGCTATCCATCTTTATGACATATTTCAAGTTTCTAGGGCCCTATTTATCTTCTTTGAGTTCCTCTAGACTTGGATATATGTGGTTTAAGGATATTTATCACATTCTTGCTTATATTTTCACTAGTTGTGTATTAGTCTTATCCCTTCCACCATAATGTAGGTTCCTGAAAAATAATGACCTTATTTTATTTTTATTTAATTCCCAGTAGTACCTAATGCACTGTATGGTAGACAGGAGTCACTTGCTATTATAGGGAAGCTAACATTTGCTAAAGCCAAAACAGGAAGCTATGTTCCCACTATGATGACCAAGAATTCAACCCTCAGGTCAAGAAGTTATTGCCTTTGGCTCCTTCAAGAAAGTCACAGTAGTTTTACTTCACCTACTTCAGAAGGTTGTGGCAGTTGGGACAGGAGCAAATGAAGCTTAGTCTTCTGGCCAGGGCATTTTGGCTCTGGATGAGATCTTGGAAATCATCTAACCTAGACCCTCAAGTGCAGATGTGGACTTTGGGAGGTGGGAGGTTGGTCCAAGGTGATGGTGCTGGTCTAAGGTCACAGGGGTGGTTAGTGGCAAATCTGGAATTATGGTCCTGACTGGAGTTCAAATTTTCTCTGCCCCAAAACTGGACCTGTTTTGACTTATGGAGAAGTGACCCTCTCTGTCGTCTTCTCAGTATAACTTTTCATCGTGAAAGAAAATGAAAAATAAAATCCAGTACGATACAGAATTAAAAATTTCTAAAACATACAGGGGAAAAAGTTGAATTTTGTTGACTGAGGTAGGAAGAACTTTCTTGATGTTTTCTGATCTGAAGGTATTTTTATTATACCCTAATGTTTATAAAGCCATATTTTAACTGGCTTAAATGATAACTTCTCCCTTACAGAATTAACGTTTTGTTGATGTTAAATTCTCTTATTGTCACACAAGTGATAAAATTGCTCCTAGTTGTCAAGTTCTTGGTATGAACTGTGCCACTTAAAGACATTTTTGTGTCATGACTTTGTTGATTGAGTCCTTCTTTTTCCTACTTATAATATTTGTACTTGCTCATGGAAGAGAAAGAAACTTCATATGTATAGAAAAGAATAGAGTTAAAATGGCACCATTAAAATGGTATAAAAATGATATTCCCAGTTTTGTATCTTGTTCCTTATCCCTAATGAAGTAGACCCCTGCCCCTCGCCCCCCTTTATGCTACTGCTTTTCTAACTATTTGGGATTCAGGGTTCTGGCAATACTGCTTTATGTGTGAAAAAAATAATTCCATGTTGTGATCTAAGCAAAAAAACCCCCTATGGTTTGGGGAGAAACAGCCTGTAATTGGTGCCATTTCTATGTCATAAAAATAGTCTGTGTGGCCAGGTACAGTGGATCCTGGTACAGTGGAACCTGCCTGCAATCCCAGCACTTTGGGAGGCTGAGGCAGGAGGATTGCTTAAGCCAAGGAAATTGAGACCAGCCAGGGCAACCTAACAAGGAACAGAGATGGGAGTTCGGGGAACTCCTTAGGAACTTCAGTTTCCTGGGACATATAAAAAGTCAAAAATTAGCCGGGCACGGTGGTGTGTGCCTGTAGCCCCAGCAACCTGGGAGGCTGAGGTGGGAAGATTACCGGAGCCCAGGAAGTTGAGGCTGTGGTCAGCCACGATCATGCCACTGCCCTCCAGCCTGGGCAACAGAGTGAGACTCCAACTTGAAAAAAGAAAAAAAGAAAAAAACTCTATGTACAGCTAGAGTCTAACTTTAAAAATGAGATTTGGATATCAAATTGTCATCTTTTGGGATAGGAGAATAGATTTGAAGTATCTTTTGTATTCTCTACTATGATTTCCCTATTTTATGTGATCATTATGACTTTTAAAATTAAAATGCAAACTGTATGAAGAAAAAATGTAAAACTCCCTAGTGTAAGTTACTGTGTTGCTATTATGACATTTTAAAAAAGTTATTTGAGAGTTGCAAGTAGCTGTTTGTAAAGGTGATGAGGGGGGACTGGAAAATGATAAATCAGACTAACAAAAGCTTTCATGCAAAGGTTGGTCTGTACCACTATTTACATATTTTTGTTCTAGTATGATAATATAATATGAATTTGGTGGTTCTATAATTATAGGTATCGCAAAGGGTTTGAACTCCAGTCATCTCTGTATTCGGGAATTAACCTTGCAGTTTTGCTGATAGTCGCTGGACAGCAATTTGAAACTTCCATGGAGCTAAGGAAAATAGGTACAGCTTTTTATTATTACAGATGTTGATGCTTGGCTACACAAATTTGGCATTAAAAATTATGTTCAAATAACTAGCATTCTATTTAAAAAGGAAAATTACTTGCTGATAGCACACCCAGTACAGCAGCCAAAATAAATAATGTCTTGTATCTAAAGGTTGGTACAACATGACAGAAACTAGAAAGGTTTTTCATGACTCTATCTAAAATTCAATTTCTTAAGGTGTCCGACTAAACAGTTTGTTGGGAAGAAAAGGGAGCTTGGAGAAAATGAACAATTACTGGGATGTGGGTCAGTTCTTCAACGTCAGCATGTTGGCCAACGATGTCGGGAAGGCTGTCCAGGCAGCAGAGAGGTTATTCAAACTGAAACCTCCAGTCTGGTGAGTTATGTCTGTGCATTGTCATCGCCCATCTCAACATCTGACCTTGTTCTGAAATGTCTTCCCCAGGGAGAAGGGATGGAAATGCACAAAACAATAATAACTGTCATGTTTCCCCTTCTGACTGCTTCATTAAAGCAAAGTTAGGGCAGAACTAACTGCTCTGAAGGCTCACTTGCTTTTATGTGAAGAGAGGGAGAGACAGAAACACACAATCTATTCCTCCATGCTCTGTCCCTGAGATTAAACTCTCTATCTTGTTAATTTCTTCAGGTTGTCTAGGTCCTCAAGAGCAAAATGCTCTTTGCTACTAGTACATGTTATGCATTGGTGAGAAAGCACCAATAAAATGTTTATCACAAATGAAAACTGGAACTAAAAGACCAATAATAGAGTATAATAAATAAAGTGGTGGCACAGCAACAATCCTGGATTAGCCTGCTATGAAGTCGTTTAAGTATGCGGGAAAGAATGCTTTGAGACATGGCAGTGTGTTCATGGTTTATCGTAGACTAAGAAAAGCCATTTGTAGGATACATTTTTCTTTATCAGTGGTTCTCAAACTGTATCATGCTTCAGGATCAACTGTGTTGATGAAAACACAGACTGCTGCGCCCACCCTCAGGATTTCTGGCTCAGTAGGTCTGGGGTGGAGTCTCAGAATCTGCATTTACGAATTACAAACTGCTGCTGCTTCTCTAGGGACCACACTTTGAGAACCACTGTTCTATATTCTCTCATTTCAATTAAAAATGCGTGTTGGGTATGTGACTTCTAGGAAAAGGTCTGGGAGGGGTGGGTAATACCTGACTTCCCCATAGCCATGAAACTCCATTAGAATTGTGGTTATCTTACTGGTTACTATAATCTCATAATAGATACTCAGTAGACATTTGTATAATAAACAATTGATGAATGAGGGTTTTTTTCCCCTAAATATTGACTATGGTTGTCCCAGAGAGATAATCTTATAAGAAGTTTTTAATTTGTTTTTGTCTTCTATTTTCTGATTTTTCTAAAATGCATATGAATTACTTGTATAACTTTAAAACATTTACTTTTAATGATGTGTGTTCATTTGCCACCTCCTATTTCCCAGTTCAGTGGGTCAGTCTGTACTCCTGGGGGTAGGAATCTCTTTAGTCATATCTAGTTTGAGGCTATTTCTTCCCCAAATGACCTTAAGTTTGACCCCCAAACCACATCAACTTTTTGGAAATTCTCTGAGGCTGACAGAACACAGAGCCAGACTGGGCCTCCAGCCCTCTTGGAATGGCTGTTGTTTGAAGAGTCCTAATCTTGTGGTGTGTTGCTGCATCTGGGCCAGATGGAGCTCACTCCAGTGAGAGGAGACCCCAGGGTGGATATGTTTCCATTATATCAGCACCTGGGCTGATTTATATTGTTGTTACCTGTTGTCAGGAGTCCCCAAGACTACCTACCCTCAAGCCTGTGATATGCTAGAAGAACTCACAAAAGCTGTTATATTCATAGTTATGGTTTATTGCAGTGCAAGGATGCAGGTTAAATCATCAAAGGCAAAGTTTTCAGTTGTTCTCTCTCAGTAGACTCATATAAACAGCACTTAATTCTCCTAGCAATCATGTGTGACAACATGCATAAAGTATTACCAACCAGGGAAGCTCACTAAACCTTGATATCCAAGGTTTTTATGGGGGGCTGGGTCATGTGGGCATGGAGTGCTCAACGTGGATGGTCTTTGTACCTCAGTTTCCAGCCTCTCCAGAGGTCAGACTGATGCAGTATGGCCCAGGGACCCTACTATGAATCATATTGTTAGCATAAACTATCTGGCATGGCCCAAGGACCCAGGTAAATAGAGACACTCTTAGTTGGCAGGATATCCCAAGGGCTTAGAAGTGGGCTCCCAGTGACTAGTTAAGGGCCAAACCTTTCCTTGGAATGTATAGGGTTTGGAGAATCCAGGCCTGCTGCATACCCAAGCAAGTCAGTTGTAGTCTAGCTAGTCTACCTTTCCAAGATAGTGCCAAACTTTGTCTTTAAAGATTATATAATACTGTGATGTTTTCAGCTGAACCATCCCATTTAGTGTCAGAGAAGACATCACCACCACTGCCTGGCCACTATGTTTCAAAAAGTTCAATTTTCCTGACAACAGCAAAGGTAGGTGTGGTCAGAGTCAAGATATTATAACACCAAGATCAATCTGGTCAGATTCTAAGTTTCTAAAAAATAAAACAAAATGAGTTTCAGACTAGAGGTTGCCAGGGGTAAAGGAGAGGATAGGGATGGGAGGGGAGTAGGTATGACCATAGGAGTTCAACATGAGGCGTTCTTATGGGGATGGAAATGTTGTCTGTCTTGACTGTGTCATTGGCAATACCCTGTGATAGCATACTATAGTTTTACAAGATGTTACCATTGGGATAAGCTGGGTCAAGGATATATGGGTTTTCTCTGTATTATTTCTTATAACTTAATACAAATCTAAAATTACCTCAAAACAAAATGTTTAATTAGAAAGATAATGAGTTTGAAATTTTGTCATTTTGTAATTGCTTTGAATTTTGAACCACAGCTGACCCTTAAACAATGTGGGGGTTAGGGGAACAGTCAAAAATGTACCAAAAACTTAACTACTAATAGCCTACTATTGACCGGAAGCCTTGCCAGTAATATAAACAGTTGACTAACATGTATTTTGTAGTTTGCAAAAAGCGCAAGGTCTTTGCACCTGCTGGCATACCTGCAGTGATGGCTTCATGAATTTCCTTTTTTATTTTTCCAATGTCCTTATGCTGGATTCATTTATCTTGAAGTAGCAGGTAACTGCAGTTGCAGGCCTCAATCTATGGTATATATCATGCAATGTAACTTTTTCTTGTCATGTCATGATTTTTCTCTGTTTCTTGGGAGCACTTCCAGCATCACTCGTGACACTTTGTATGGGTCCCATGGTGTTATTCAAGGTTTATGGTATTGCACTAAACACTGTGAAAAATATTCAAGAACCACGTGAAATCACTTTTTACTGTGATCTGCAGTTTACTGGAGAGATGAACTGCACATGAGGAGATGATTAGCATCCCAGGGCATTTTAAGCAGATACACACAACACTTGAGTTCACCACACAATAGCAACAAGAAGTGGCTATGAAATAATTACAGTTCATTTTATGCAGTTATAATTAAATACTGTATCTCTTTTTTGTTTTTTTTGAGTCAAGTTCTCACTTTGTCACCCAGGCTGAAGTGCAGTGACACAATCATGGCTCACTGCAGCCTCTACCGCCTGGGCTTTGGAGATCCTTCTGCCTCGGCCTCCCAAGTAGCTGGAACTACAGGCACACACCATCACGCTCAGTTAATTTTTTATTTTTTTGTAGAGACAAGGTCTCACTATGTTGTTTAGGATTGAACTCCTAGGCTCAAGCAATCATCTCACCTTGGCCCCCCCAAAGTGCTGGGATTACAGACATGAGCCACTGCACCCGGCCAATACTGCGTCTTTACATTTGTTTACATTTCTCTTGACTGCAGATGGTCTGTGTTTGTGCATGTAAATTTTGATAAAACTTTTAATAATAGATTTGTGTATTATGTAGTAAATGATAAAATAGACTGGAATCAAACATATATTTTATGCATTCATGACATGCCTAACTTTTTCTTAATCTTTTAAAAATATTTCTAGGCTACATGGTACATGTGCAACCTTTTTGAAATTGTCACAAATCTCCAGAAAATTTTCCAATAGGTTTAATGAAAAAAGAATTCATGTATAAGTAGACCTGTGCAGTTCAAACCCATGTTGTTCAAGAGTCAACTGCACTTTGGCCACTGTGTCCCAAAATTGGGACTTATTTTGCCTACTGTTTGGGCTTCTTTTAATTAGTTTTGTGACTGCTAAACAATTGTGTATGAAGCATTCATGACATAATATGAATTTAAGTAAATATGTAAAGCTTTTTGGAAACTTTGTTTAAAGGGAGTACACTTGATTTCAGTTTATGAATCTAACTTATTGGTGTTTGTGATTTTTCCAGGTACCTACGATCATTAGTTCAGAACTTGTTATTAATTCGGCGCTTCAAGAAACCCATTATTGAACATTCACCCAGGCAAGAACGGCTTAACTTCTGGTTAGATATAATTTTTGAGGCAACAAATGAAGTTTCTAATGGACTCAGATTTCCGGTAAGATATGCTAAATCCATTTCTTTAAGATTCATAAAAAGAAACTAGGTGCTATCTAATTATTGAGTACTCTAAAAGGAAGAAAATCATAGAGTAATTTAAAGTGTTGGGATAACCACGAATCTTATCTATTAGCAAGTGATAGATCCACTCACTGGGAAAAGTTGACCATATCCTCTAAAGTAGTGGTTCTCAATTGGGAATGAGTTTGTTCCCCAAGGGACATATGGCAATATCTGGAGACATTTTTGGTTGTCACAACTAGGGGAGATGGTGGTGCTATTGGCAACTTGTAGGTAGAGACCAGGGATGCTGTTGAACATCCTACAATGCATAGACCATCCCTCTACAGTAAAGAATTATTCAGCCCAAAATGTAGATAGTGCTGAGATTGAGAAACTTTCCTCAGAAACAATGTAGTACTATTAGCAAAAACTTGGAATTCAAAGTGGTTTCCTGTTAAGCTTTGGTTTGCCTCCAATGCCACTAATTAATATTTAAACCTTATTGAGAAAGCAAAATTGCATTTAGCTTTTCATTAAGTTTTTGTTTCAATTTTATGACCATCTTAGAAGCGATCATAAGTAAGATATGTGAGTGTCTTGAAAATTGAACTTCAGATAATTGTGTTCTATAATTATACCTTGAGATTTTGTGAACATACTATTATAAAAAATTTCACTAAACATCTAATAAAAATTGAGTTGTTTGGAATGATTGTGATACTTATTTTGTTGCTGGGTAATATGTTTTAAAATCTTTTAATTATGAGATGTTTCAAACCTACTGAAAGGCACAAAAAGTAACAGAACAGACACTTGTGTAATCTCTACCCAGGCTTAGCAGTCTTAAACATATTGCTTTGTTTTGGAGATTTATTCCTTCTTTCCCTCCCTATCTCTTTCTTCCTCTTTCTCCCCCCAGTCCTTCTCGCCCTCTTCTTCTCCTTCTCTGCCCCACACCTCTCTGTTAACGAAATAGCACCTTACTGATGGACTGACACCTCCTTTTTTGTCCGCTCGCATCTTTACAGACTTGGCACCTGTGGGTCATCCATTCTACTTCTTCATTTCTATCAAAAATACCCATCATCTCCCTTTTTCTTCTCTGTCACCACCTCAGACAGGCCTTCCCTAGCCATCCTGTCTAAAGAAGCACTCCCCAGTTCACTGTCACCTCTATTCTGCCTTATTTTCTTCAGAGAGCTATATGATGTGAGATGGCCCTCGCTATATGCTTGTCATTCCTCTTTAGCCTTCCTGTAGGCCATGACTTCGGTGCAGTGCTGTATCCTGGGTTCCTAGAACAGTATTTGTCACATAGTTGATTCTCAATGAGTATTTATTGGGTACAGATCTCCCCTCTTCCTCACTGGCCAGGTCTACATGTTTTATACTCCTATGTGTTACAAGAATCTGTTCTTATTTTAGGTTCTGGTGATAGAGCCAACCAAAGTCTACCAGCCTTCTTATGTTTCCATAAACAATGAAGCCGAGGAAAGAACCGTCTCTTTATGGCATGTCTCACCCACAGAAATGGTAAGGAAAAACGTCATGAGCAATGTAATCAATTCGATTTTCAGATAGGAGAGTCTATATTGGAGTATTTGAAAGAACAGGCACCCATGTTTAACTTGTGAATTATGCAAATGTGAGAGAGTATAATCACAGAGAAAAGAAAGTAGATTGTTCCATTTTCGTGTGTGTATGTATAAGTGGGTTCATGTGTATGTGAGCATGTGGGAGGAAACGGGGTTGGGGGATGTGTGTGTATATAAACTTAAAAGCAAATATAGGTTTTTTTTTTTTTTTAAGTTAAGCCATAAGGAAGTGGATAGGGAAAACACAGGGCAAGTCCTTCCAATAAACCTGGTCCCTGTTCCTATCCCCAGTGATTCGGTGGATATCCATTTGTCCTTTATCTAGACTCACTTTTGTATATATGTAATGAACATGTGTTAGATGCCAGGTACATACAGAGGTATTTTAAATTAAAATGTGACCATAAAGCATCTATTTATTGTTTTGCAACTTGTTTCATACATCATGGACAGTTTTGCACATAGCAGACAATGGTCCACCTGATTTTTAAAACGTCATATGCCCTATGTCCCCATGTCATATTGGTGTATTTCCTGGTTTGGATGAACCCTACTTAATTTCACCACGTGGGTACTGATGCACATTAAGGTCCGCCATTTTTAACTCTTGCCAACGATATGCCAGTGTGCATCCTGGCATCTCCACCCTCTCATACTCTCATGGAAGTGTTTCAGGACTCAAGGGTATATATGTTTAAAACTTTGATAGTTACTGTCAAATTGATGCCATTACAATTTATACTCACACCAGCAATACAGGAGAGGAGAGACTTTCATTGCCTGTTAAAGAGGTTAAAGAGATCATAGCAATACTGGGTTGGGGCTGATGTTTAGTGGAATAGCAAATTTTAATCTCTGTTTATCAAAAGCACTTCACCCACTTTTTTCATTCGTCAATTTTGCAGTAATAAAGCAACATCCCCTTTAACAAGTGCATCAGATAGGTTTATTATGCTATATATGTGCTTTTATGGACTATGGGGAGAGTTCTGTCATTAACTTGGCAAAGAAAGATTCTTTTGTTCCTGGAAACAAGAGTGTGACCGATTATGTTTTAACTAGGTAAAAAATAAGCAGTTTCAACCGGGTTTGGTGGCTCAGCCTGTAATCCCACGCCTTTGGGAGGTTGAGGTGAGTGGATTGCCTGATTCCACGGGTTCGAGACCCGCGTGGGCAGCGAGACCTCATCTCTACAATAAATCAAAAAATCAGCCGGGCGTGGTAGTGCATGCCTGTAATTCCGGCTACTTGGAAGGCTGAGGGGGAAGGATCACTGGAGCCCAGCAGGTTGAGGCTGCGGTGGCCAGGAGCGGCCACTGCACTCCAGTCTGGGCGACAGAGTGAGACTCCAACTCAAAAAAAAAAAAAAAAAAAGCAGTTTCATAAAAAAAAAAGAGCAACATTGTAGGTAGGGTAAACATAGGGTTAACTTCATATTAGAAACTCCTCATCAGAAATAGTCATAATATCTCAAGTGTAGGCCAGTTACCTTGTCCAGTAGTTAACACTGGAGCAATCTTCTCGTCACTGAAAATAGAGTCAGCAACCACTGGTGAAGATGGACTGCCCGGATGTGCTTGTGGCTTTTTCCCCCCTGAACTTTGTACATTAAGTATTTGAGTACAAAGGAGAGCTATTCAAACTATAATAAAGTACAAACATGGTGTTCATACAGATATATCTCACTTGAAGAATGCATGTTTCTTCTATTTAATTGGCCTCTTTGTTTTTGGATTTTGCAATATGTTATTGAAGTATAGCATACTTACAGATAAGTGCATAAAGCATAAAGGTACAGTTTGATGGATTTTTACAAAGCGAACACACTGACGTAGCCAGCACGGGTCAAGAACCAGAACATCAGCAGACTTCCCCTACTGCTCAGCCCTGCTCATATTCCCGTTGTGCTGCCTCCCACAAAGCACCCTGTTCCCAGGACTGAAATTCTCATCCCAGAGTCCAAATTTGTTGTTTTCTTTGTGTCATTGACATTGCTGTGATACAAGAGAATTTTCAAAATTCTGATTTGTAATCTATCTTAATAGGTAGAAAATGTCTCATATTTTGATAAGCAGCTGTAGAAAACACTGATGCTATTCAAGTGATTCTTTGTACTTTTAAAACAAAATAGTTTTAAAAATTTTTTTATCTTAAAGATGTGGGATGCAATTCAGGGTTAGGTATACAAATGCTCATTATGCAGATACCCTTGTTGATGAAGTGTGCCCCTCCTCCCCTGGCAGTTTCCCACTACTGCCAATCCTTTTCTTATAATATTATGATAATTGTTCAAGGTCCACTTATGAGTGAGAACATGTGGTACTCAGTTTTCTGTTTCTGTGATAGATCACTGAGTATGGTAGGCTCTAAATCCTTCCAAGTTGTTGCAAAGTCCTTTTTCTTTTTTTTTTTTTTCCTTTCGGCACATTTGATTTCCACAAAATAGTTTTGACCTCGTGAAATTCTACAAACTTTGCTCACCTCATCTGATCCTATTGCTGGCCCTTAATGTAAATTTCCATTGCTACATATATCTTACTAGTTATGAATGTTTTACTTTGTTTGTATATAGTCTGTAATAAGGAATAGAAAAGAACTATATTAGCAGCAAATGCTAGTTTTCCTTGACTGATGAAATGTTTTGCACAAGTGCTCATAGTTGTCAGAGGAAACATCTGAGAGAAATATAAATTGCCTTTTTTTAGAGGAATCCTTTGCTTTTGCTTTCATTTACAATTTTGAAATTCTGCAGATTTTGAAAGCAAGCAGATTTGCCTAAAGTGAGATGACATTTTTCTACACAGTGCTGCATATTTTCCTTGAGGGCTATGGATGGTGGGAAAAGGACACATATATGCATATACACATCCACATGTAACATCACTGTGAAATGAGATTAGGTTCCTGGTTTATTAGCTAAGAATTCAGAAACATGTTGGAAATAAGGAGGCCATGGTATGCTGGAAAATGTTGAACAATCAACTCTCTGGAGACACAGGCTAATTGATAGTGTTTGCTGATTTTCGTGGTGTAAATACTCCCATGGCCATTTCAAACAACCTGCATCAAGTCACTGAACATGGGATTAGGAAGAGATGAGCAGGACCTGCCTTCCCAAACTGATGCTAGCTGCATTCAGCATGCCATTGCCAGGAGACTGCACAGAGCAGGAGGCTTCTGGGTCGTTGTTAATGTTCTGTCTCTTGATTTGGATGCTGGTTGTGGGGGTGGGGGGTGCTCATTTCATGAAATTTTATTGAGCTGATCACTGTCAATCTGTGTGCCCTTTTCTGAATGAATGCTATGTGGCATTATAAAAGTTTAATAATATTTTCTAAAAGCACTTATCCTGGTTTTCTTGATATTCCCCAACCATTTACTGATTCTGGGGCTTTTCAGATAAAATTCAGACTCTTTTACCAAGTGTTTAAGCCCCTCCCTATACAATCCTGCTCCCCTTCTTCTTCTTTCTTTCCAGCTCTGGGTGCCGGTCAAGATGACCTCTTACCAGACCCTGAGCTGGCCCTGCAGGGGCTTCTGTCAGTGCTTTCTTCTCATCCTTCTTCCTCCATGGACTTCCTAGCTCTTGCAAAGCCATCTTTAACTGCCCTTTCATTACTTCCACTAGTCTGTAGGCTACCTGATTGATTGCCTGCATCCTGTACAAAAGTACATCTGTGGCTCGTTATTTGTCAGTTTTTAAATTTCTCCCCAAATATAGAAGCCCATGCATGACTTCTATATGTTTATATCTGTAGGAATTACAGAAGTTACCCCTACCGCCAAATGCCTGTTGATTATGACATAAAAGGAAAGAGGGAGTTGTCTGTGTTGTTTATTTATTTCTTTCTTTTTTTTTTTTTTTTTTTGAGTTGGAGTCTCACTCTGTCGCCCAGACTGGAGTGCAGTGGCCGCTCCCGGCCACCGCAGCCTCGACCTGCTGTGCTCCGGCGATCCTTCCGCCTCAGCCTTCCGAGTAGCCGGAATTACAGATATGCGCTACCACGCCCGGCTGATTTTTTGATTTATTGTAGAGATGAGGTCTCGCCAAGTTGCCCAGGCGGGTCTCGAACCCGCGGACTCAGGCAATCCACTCACCTCAGCCTCCCAAAGGCGTAGGATTATAGGCTGAGCCACCGAGCCCGGCTGTTTATTTCTTAACTAGTAAATCTTCCTCTCAAATCAGGAAGCTCCCCAAAACTACCCTGAAGCAGACCCACCATCTGAGAATACTTTGAAAACTCATGTGGATGTGGGTCAAACAAGGCTCTATTGAATCTGTCCTGGTTCACATTTCTGGACCTGAATCCAAAGGGAGATTCATGCTCTTCACTCATGTCCTCTCTGAGTGACTTCGGACATACTTGGCTCTGAATCACACTCAGCCTTTCTGTGCAGTTGGATTTGATTGGATGGCTTTCATATTTTCATATCCCGTTATCTTTCACAGCCTCCAGTGCCTTCCCATCTCATGCAGAGTAGAAGCTGAAGTTCTGAAAGTGGTCCACAAGTCCCTGCGTGATCTACTCCCCTGAGCCCCCCAACCTCCTATCCCACTCCCCACCTCCCCACTCACTTCGCTCCAGTCACACTCACCTTCTTGTTGGTCCCCAAACATGCCAAGCACACTCCTGCCTCAGGGTCCTTAGACTTGTTTTTCCCTCTACCTGGAACTCTTCCCCCAGATATCTGCATGCCTCACTCCTTCACCTCCCTTAGCTTTCTGTTCAAAAATCATCATCAGGATCTTCCCTGAGCATCCAGTTTAATGACACGACCCCCCACCCCACCTTAATGCCCTTCTCTGCTTTATTTATCTTCATAGCACTTTTTACCCTCCCCGTGCTTTTATTTTACTGCTTAATTTATTGTTCATCTCCCCTCAGTTGTATGTAAGCCCCATGAGGACAGGGGACTTTGTGGTTCTCTGCCGTGTCTTCAGTGTTGGTAACTTACCTTGCCTAGCATACTATAGGTCCTTAATGTATAAATGGATCTATACTCATTGGGAACCATCTTTCCAGTCTGTTCCTGTTGTCATTGCTCCGGGATAATGGGAAACTGGTCACCCAGCTGCTCATGGCAGCTTTCCTGAGCTATATGCTCAATCACTTGGCTCTTAAACTTCCCTTCACGGGGTGACTTAGTTGGTCATTTATGACACTTCTCAAACCAACCAAATTGATTTTCCTACTTAAAATTATTTTCTACAGTTGTGATGTGTTGGTATCATAGCCTATGGATTGTCTGACATGGGAATCTCAGACATTCCTTCTGAGCCTTCTGAGGCTTAGCTTTGTGCAAAGTTTAAGGCAAGGAATGATAGTGGAGGGTGGGGACAGAGGTTTTGTTTTGTTTTTTAAGTATATCTTGGTACTACTTGACATTCCAGTTCGTTTTTCGATTACTTATGGCGGACAAGCTGCTAAAACAAACAGCCCCCATATCTCAATGTCTCAACATGATAAAAGTTTGTCTATGCCTCATGTCATATCCAGATTGGCAGGGGGCCCCATTCCATCTTGCAATGGATGGAGAAAGAGAAGGTAGAAGATTGCTGTGGAGGTTTTTATAAGCCAGACCTGTAACTGAAGTACATCACTTTTGCTTACATCCCTTTGTTCAGAACTCCATCGTGTGGCCCACCTAGCTGCAAGGGAGGCTGAGAAATGTAGTTCAGATACATATCCAGGGAGAAAAGGAAATGAAGACTGATTAATGCTGAATGCTGAATGGTGTTTACCACAGTCTTGCTTCTCCTAACATTTTTGCAAGTCACTCAACTTAAGTGGGCTCTTTTCATTATTGTTTTAGAGTTTGTCTATTATGTTGACAGAAGATGAAAAGCTACTCACTATGTGCTTATTATTTCTATCTCAAATTCAGATTATTTCAAATTTATATTGTTTGCTCTAAACTGGATTAGAGAGACAAGTGAATTTTTATAACATATGAGAAAATGTTTCTGAAGTTTTGAGTTATACAAGGTATATTGCTCTACCTCCAAATGCTGAAAGTTAAAATAGCAGAAATGATTGACTATAGAATGAAACAAAAATGATCTTTTGTTTAGGAAAAAAATCAAGCTATTGAATTCTGTCTTTGATACTTGCAGAAACAAATCCATGAATGGAATTTTACAGCCTCTTCCATAAAGGGAATAAGGTAAGAACATGGGAGAAAATGTAGTTACTGTTTTAATGCAAATTACAATAATGTATGTACTCTAATATTTGCACTTATTCATAATATGTGATGTTCTTATTTTTAATGGAATCCAAAATAGACTATTTTCTGTTTTGTTATCCTGTCCAAGCTAGTTACTAATGTACTGCTGCTAAGAGCTTCTTGACTTTTTATAACAGAGTAGCTTTTCTCATATCCCGCTGATGAAACTCTCTTGTGTCAAACTTAAAAGAAAAATATTATATTGGCAGAAAGAGAAAATGCATCTTCTTTGAGCCTGAGATTTTCAAGTGCTCAGTGACTCTGGGAGCTGAAGCCAGGAGCTATTTGGTAATGACACTTGGGCTGAAGTCTCTTGAGCAGAGTAATGGAGCCAGGGATATTGTCATTTATGGAGGATGTGAGGTGGTGTATTCCAAGGAGAGGTGTGGCACTTGCATTTTGGATCAAGAACAGTGACCATTTGGGCCTGAGCCATATGGCCTTCCCCAGGCAGGACTAATACATCTTAGCTGCACTCATCACCTCGCCCTCACATTCAAAGGTGAGAGTGGCTCTGAAGTAGATGTGAGAGCTAATCCCTCTTTGCTGTGTGACATTGGAAAAGTCACTTGGCCTTTCTAGGCCTGTTTCCATTGAATAAAGGCCTTGGACTAGAATGCTCCTTTCTCTGATTCTGAGACTACCTCACCCACTGAACAAAGCTTGCTACCTCCAGATACAGTTTGAGCCCGTCCTGGAAATATCAGTGCTTAAATTAGAACACTGTTTACATTGCTTAAAGGGAGGGAATAATTTAAGGAATATGAGGGTGAACCCAGAAAAAAATGGAATTATCTTTTGGACAGTGGGCTTCTTGTAGCACAAGCATCTCCCGCTAGATAAGTGTTCTGGGAACCCATCAGCATAAGTGTACCAACTAGTGTTGTTGTGAGGGGCTGCATTCAGCTTCAATATAGTTTTCTTTTTGGGGAGGAGGAGATTCATTCAATGTTTGCCCATTTCATGATATGTGATATACGCACATACCTGCCCACACTGTGCTAATTGCTCACCAGTTGACCCCTGTGCCCCACCCTCTCTATTCACTGATCTCTCTCCCTAAGCAACATTTTTTTTTGTTTCTCTGTAAGAAAAAAGTCCTCAGAGGGAAACATTTTGTTGGTGTAGAAGGGGTGAAACAAAAATGGCGGAAGTGCCAAAAGGCATAAAAACTAATGAGTTCAAAGACTGTTTTGAGCAGTGGAAAAAGCATCTCAATAGGTGTATTGCATCAAATGGAGAGTACTTTGAAGGTGACTGAAGTTTAAACATGTAAAAATAAATACACAATTTTTAATAAAGAAATTCTGGTTGGGGGATGTCTCTCCCCTTCTAGAAGAGTACATTTGGATAATAATGCCCAGAAGATACAAGCTTATTTGTAAGTGTTGAACATTTTCAAAAATATATTAGTAACTAAGTTGTATGAGAACATGTAGCCAAGAAACTTCTGTTTGTACCTCCTCACAGAGATATCTCTAGTTGCCATTTCAACCATCAGTGGGGATTTGCAAAGGGCCTACAGTGAATCAGACTCCAGGACTGATGTGACATGAAGGGTATGCTTTGAGCATTGCCAAGGCTATCCAACAAACTATGGTAGTTCCTTCATAGATTGGTTTTCAAGACTTATGCATAACCTAGTTGTATAACCTAGTTTTAATTTTCTTTCAATCCCACTGCACTATGGATGTTTCAACTCAGTGTTTGCCATGTAATCTATAGCATGGAAGAATGGTCTAAGAAGGTCTGGATCTTAGGAAGAGATAACTTAGAAGGGACAAGATAAAGTGGCTTCATTGTTTGAAGGGCTAAGTGTAGAGGAGACTCTAGCCTTGGTCTCCATAGTACCACCTGGCAGAATGAAGGCCCTGTGGAGGCTTTGACCAGTGTGGCTGATGAACTCTTTCATGTGAAATCTGTCAGCAGATAGAGTGTGGTCATTTTCTGTCACTGGCAAGCTGAATAGTACTTGTTGGAGGAACTGTAGAGTCAAATGCAGACATTGAGTAAAGATGGTCCAGATAGCATTTAAAGGCCTTTTTTGAGCTGTAATGCTGTGTTGTTTTCTATTTTTCTTGTGTGGCCACAAATACTGTGTCCTGATATTTTCCAAGTCCAGAAATTCCTTTGATACCATAATAAATGATTTCACAAATAATTTGCTTATCTTTTTCTTGATATTATAAACTTCTTGAGGGCAGAGACCATATTTTATTACATTTTCTGTTGCCTGTATACTGAGCATTTAATTATATTAAGGATCAGTTCTTTATACATATTCGTTAAAGTCAGTTGATAAATACAAACTCAAACATAAGCAAGATAAATGTCCCTGGTATTTACATTTCATAGAGAAATAAAAAGCAAATTTAGGGGATATTGGTTAAAATGTTAATAAATCTTTCAGAAATTTGTAAAATAACAAAATCTCTTATTAGATTTTCTCAGAAATGTAATATTGGTTTAATAACTTATTTATAAGCATTCTTATGTTTTGAATTTCTACAGCCTATCCAAGTTTGATGAGCGATGCTGTTTTCTTTATGTCCATGATAATTCTGATGACTTTCAAATCTACTTTTCCACTGAAGACCAGTGTGGTAGGTGAGTTATAGCTGATTTGGATATTTGCAGTCTAATTATGATGAATCATTTTTAAAAGAGCCTTTGATTCCGAAAGATATTTACTTATTATACTGCCTTTCTTGAAAATTTAACTTGTAGAAAATTATTTTTACAGCTTCCTTGAGAGATAATTCACATATCATGAAATTTAACCATTTAAATATACAACTCAATATTTTTAGTATATTCATTTTTGCAACCATCACCACTATCTAATTTTAGAATATTTTCTTCACCTCCAGAAGAAACACAGTATGCATAAGCAGTCACTCCCCATTTTCCCTCAACCTCACCTCCCTCAACCTCACCTCCCTCAACCCTAGCCCTGTGCAACCACTGATAGATTTTTCTGTCTCTCTCTATATGCCTATTCTGGCCATTTCATATCCATATCATATAATATGCAGTCTTTTGTAACTGGCATAATGTTTTCAAGGTTTATCCATGTGTAGCATGCTTCAGTTCTTCATTTTTTTTGTAGCTAAATGATAGTCTGTTTTATGAATAGACCATATTTTACTTATCTGTTTGTCAGTTGATAGGCATTTGGATTGTTTCCACTTTTTGGCTATTGTCAATTTTGCTTCTATGAACATTCGCTTACAAGTCTTTAGGACATGTGTTTTCATTTCTCTTGGAGTCATGTTTTCTGGATCTTATGGTGATTCTGTGTTTAACCTTTTGAGGAACTGCCTGATTTCCCATTTTATGTTCCCATTAGCAATGTATGCAGGATCCAATTTAGTCATGTCCTTGTCAACACTTGTTATTCTCTGTCCTTTTGATTACTGCAGTTCTAGCGAGTGTGAAGTACAATCTCATTATGGTTTTAATTTATATTTCCCTGGTGACTAGTGATACTGGACATCTTTTCATGTGTTTATTGGCCATTTGTATATTTTTTATTAGAAAACATTTATCTGGGCTTGGTGGCTCAGCCTGTAATCCCGAGCTTTGGGAGGCCGAGGTGAGTGGATTGCCTGAGCCCGCGGGTTCAAGACCCGCCTGGGCAACTTAGCGAGACCTCATCTCTACAATAAATCAAAATATCAGCCGGGCATGGTAGCGTGCGCCTGTAGTTCCAGCTACTTGGAAGGCAGAGGCAGAAGGATTGCCAGAGCCCAGCAGGTCAAGACTGTGGTGGCCGAGAGCGGCCGCTGCACTCCAGTCTGGGTGACAGAGTGAGACTCCAACTCGAAATAAATAAATAAATAAATAAATAAGTAAGTAAGTAAAAGAAAACATTTAGATGTTTATTGATCTGTTAACTATAGTGTATATGAAAACTCTTTGCTACCCTACAAACACAGCTTCAAAATGAATCTTCCTTCCCCCACCCTGGCCATTTGTATATCTTCTTTGGAGAAATGTCTATTCAAACTATTTTTTCAACTAAAAAAAAATTTAAACTTTTTATTTTGGAAAATATTAAGAACTATAGGAAAGCTTCAGAAAACAGTACAAAGAATTTCATTGTTTTATCCAGTTTTGCATTCTCTCTATATGCATATGATTATTTTTTTCTGAACTGTTTAAGTTATAGGCATAATATCCCAATACCTCTAAATACTTCCATGTATTTTCCCAAAATAGGGACATTCACTTATATAATTATACAGTACAGTTATCTAATGAGAAAATTAAGATTGACATGGTATCTACGAACCTTGACCAATTTTTACTTAGTGTCCAGCTGATGTCCTTTATAGCAAAACTAAAGATTTCTCCTCTGGTCCATGATCCAATCCAGGATCACTTGTTGCATTTAGTTGACATGTCTGTATAGTCTCTTTTCATCTGGAAGAGTTCATCATCAGTCTTTCATTGTCTTTCTTGGCTTTGAAAGTGTTCTTTCAAAGAATACAGGCAATTTAGTCCTTCAATTTGGGTTTGTTTACCATTTCCTCATAATGACACTAGAGTTTTGTATTTTGGACAGAAACACCACAGAAGTGATATTGTATCCTTCTCAGTGCCTCATATAAGAAGGCACACAATATCTTTGTGTAACTAGTGGTGATATTCACTTGGATCACCTGGTGCAAGTAGTTTGCCAGGCATCTCCAAATTTTGCCCTTTTAAAATTGGATTGTTTGCCTTTTTATTATTGAATTTTAAGAGTCCTGTATATATAGTCTCCATACAAGTTCCTTCTCAGATACTACTTGCACGTATCTTCTCCCATAATGTGGATTGTCTTTTTCACTCTGTTGATGGTATCACTTGCAGCACAAAAGTTTTTAATTCTGATACTCAATTTATCTATTTTTTCTTGTGTCATTTCTGCTTTTGGTTCGTATCCTAAGGCTTTACCGAACGTAGCATGTTCTGTTATTTTTTATGTTTTCTTTGAAGAGTTTTATAGTTTTAGCTGTTATGTTTAGGTCTCTGACCCATTTGAATTCATTTTTGTATATGGTGTGTGGTAGGGGGTCCAAGTTCATTCTTTTACATGTGGATATGTGGTTGTCCCAGCACCATTGTTGAAATGGCTATTCTCCCTTTACCTCACTGAATGGTCTTGGTACTTTTTTAGAAAACCAGTTGACCATAAATGTAGGGGTTTTTTAAAAACTTCTGAACTCTCAATTCTATTCCATTGTTCTATATGCCTATTCTTATGCAAGTGCCGTACTTTCTTGATACTGTAGATTTTTAATAAGTTGCAAAATTGGGAAATGTGAGTCTTCTAGCTTTGTTCTTGTTTTTCAAGATTGCTTTGGCTATTGTGGATGCTTACATTCTCATGTGAATTTACAATCAGCTTGTTGATTTCTGCAAAAAAAATGGCAGAAAGATTTTTAACCAGGGATATGTTGGCTATCTAGATAAATTTATGGAGCATTGCCATATTAACCATATTGTCTTTCAACTCATAAACACAGGTTGCCTTTCTATTTATTTAGGTTTTCTTTAATTTCTTTCAACAATGTCTTGTAGTTTCAGTGTATACATCATATTCTTCTTTTGTTAAACATATATCTAAGTATTTGATTCTTCTATTTTGAACAAACAAGCATGTAAAGCAATTTTTATTGAATCATTGAGTATTTTATTCTTTTGATACTAAGCACACTTGTTTTCTTAATTTCATTTTTGGTTTGTTCACTGCTAATGTACAGAAATACACTTGATTTTTTAATATTGATTTTGTAACTTGTAACTTTTCTGAACTCATTTATGAGTTCTAATAGTTTTTACTGAGCTCCTTAGAATTTCCTATGTGTAAGATTATGTCATCTGCAGATGTAGGGTTTTTTTTTTCTTCCCTCTTTCTAACTTGGGTGCCTTTATTTCTTTTCCTTACTTAATTTTCCTGGTTAGACTCTCCAGTACAATGTGGAATAGAAGTTGTAAGAGTAGACATCTTTGTTATCTTTTTTATCTTAAGGGGAAAGCAGTTAGTCTTTCAGCATTAAGTATGATGTTAGCAGCAGGTTTTTCATAGGTAGCCTTTTTCAGGTTGAGGAGTTGCCTTTATTCCTACTTTGAGTATTTGTATCATGTAATTTGAGAAAGTTTTAGGCCAGTGTGTCTCAGACAATCATCACAACATATTTGAAGATTACACTAACTATCAGACTAGGGAATCCTTATGTCACAACCTTCAATGTACAGTAGAAAAGAATGCTGTCAAATACTAGGCAGAACATCCTTTTACTACAAAGTTTACCTTTCTGGACCTCATTCAGTACTCTGTGCCTTTTTGCCATACATTTTAATAATTTTTAAATTGAGATATAACATACATACAAGTAAAATCTGTAAAGAGCACTTTGAGTATATATCTTGATACATTTTTATATATGTCTACACCCTTGTGCCTACCTCCCAGATCAGTACCCCAGAAGGTGCCTTGTGTTCCTTTCCAGTCATTAAACCCCATCCAATGATAGCTATTTTTATTTCTATCACCAATGATTAGTGTTACCTGTTCCTGACCTATAAGTGAAAAGAATCATATCATTTGCACTCTTGTTTCTTGTTTCTTTCCCTTAAAATAATATCCATGGTGTTCAGCCATGATGTGTCTATCAATTCTTCCTTTTTATTTTCATGTAACATTCCATTGTGTGAATATGCAATAATTCATCTGTTCACCTATTTATGAACATTTGGTTTGTTTCCAATTTGTATCTATTATGAATAAAACTGCTATGAACATTCTTATACGTGCCTTTTGGTGAACATTTACATTTATTTCTGTTGAGTTTATGCCTAGGAGTAGATTACTGAGTTAGAGGGTAGGTTTATGTTCAGTTTGGGTTAATATTGCCATTAATTTCCAGAGTGGACATATCAGTTTACACACCTACCAGCAATGTATGAGAGTTCCAGTTACTCCATATTCTTAACAATTGATACCATCTTTTAAATTTTAGTTATTCTGATGAGTGCATGCCATGTGTCTCCTAAGAAGCCTGACTATTGTCTCCTAAGAAGAGTGACTATTGGGTTTCCCAGCTTTCAAAGATTAGAAGAAGAAAAGGTGGACTGGGTTAGTTAGAAAAAAGAGCATTTGAATGGTTTGTTGAAATTCTCCTGAAGTATACAGTATTCCTCCTTGACATCCTAAGAGAGGATTCTGAATTAAAATTTTTCTAATGAGTTGAGATCACTTGTGACAAATAAACAACTACACAAGTCTAGGAAGTACCTATGTGGCCCAGCAGCATTTGTGAGCAAGATTGATGGATAATAGTTGACATTAAGCTTAATCTGTGTCAAAAGAGTGATGTGGCTGCCTTATGCATTTCCTCCTCACCCTTGCCCCTCTTATGTACCTTATGACTCACTAAGAACTAGACTGTCTACAACTTGAGAGATGAGACCCCATCGCTACAAAAAATGCTATCCTTAGCATTGATTAGATCACCAGTGGAACACTATTCTCAGGGCTAGACAGGGACACATTTGAAGAATTACCTGTTAGTGGGGTGACTCACAAGTCCTGGAGGAAACGGGGGTGGGGTGGGGAAGGAAGGACTTACAGAGACATGATAAAATTATATGCATTTCTAATGGGTTGTCATATATAAGAGGAGTTCATTCTAAGCAAACTTTGGATGGAACCCACATAAAGGAAGTCTTTAATTCAGTAAAAGGGAAACATTTGTATTAAGTTCTCTAAAGAATGAACTGTCTTTAGGAGGTAATGAGTTATCTGTTGCTGGAGATATTCAAGCATCAATTGACCATCCAACAGGTAGAAATACTGTATAGAGGGGAGTCAAGTGTCACGTGGGTATTTGTACTGGATTAGATAACCACCAAAGTACCATGTCAAGTCAAGGAATGGATTAATTATTCCATGACTTATAAAAGTTTGGTTGATATTTAAGTACAGCTAAATGTAGTGAGGCTAAATTAAGCACAAGGAACAAGAATGATCCTAATTGGCAGCATTGTTGTGACATTTGCTGTTCTAGGTTTTGCTCTTTGGTCAAAGAGATGATAACCAATTCAGTGGGCAGTACAGTAGAACTGGAGGGAGAGATCGATGGAGACACCTTAGAGGTGAGTCATGGAAGACCCAGAGCATGGAAAAAGTTATTGATTGTGTCTTTGATGCTTAAAGGAAATGTCCCATTTTTGTGTATAAAAATCCTCTATTGAGTAAATACTCACTTATGAGCCAGCCAGTCATCACTATTCATGGCTCTCAGAGATTAGATTTCATGTGTCTCCATAGAAAAATCTCATTACTTTGGGATCTGCTCAGTGAGAATGTTGAAGAAAAATTTGGCAATGGACTAGAATAAAATTTCCTTTTGTGTTCAACCTATGAAAAAGTTTTTTTTCTAAGTTAATTAGTAATGTTTATGAGACTACAAGAGAAATAGATGGCCAACTGAAAGCAGGCTTTTTCACTTATAAAAATGACTTTAGTCAGAGCTACATGAACACAGTATATTAAATATCACAACTTTAAAATCTTTTTTTGAAAAGTAGGATCATCATAAGCTTCTTTGGACAGCACAGTTACAGTCCACAGTTACTACACTGTTATACATACATTTAAATCTTGCACAGTTATTCAGATTTGCCACTAATTCCGTTTATCCCAATTATGACAATTTAATGCAATTTTTACTGTACTTGCAAGTTAGACTGAAAAGAATTCCTTGAGGTTTCTTTCAGAAAATATCAAAGGGAATCATTTTAATAATTGAATTGATACTAAAATTCTTAGCTTAGGGTCACAGCTTGTTGTAAAAATGAACTGAGCACTGTACTTTGAGGGCAACAGGTGTGGGAGACAAAGGACGATGTGAGATCAAAGTATTCTGTGGAGCAGGCTGGATTCCACTTACATCAGACTGTCATGGGGACCCTTTAGTCATCTTAAGTGTCATGAGCATCCCTAGAAGTATATGGGAAGGGACACACACACACACACACACACGCGCGCGCTGTTCTGTGTGTAGGCTGCACTTCTGTAAGTAGGCATAGTGGAACAAGCAAAACAACAGAAATAATTCACTGCTGCCTCTGCTTTAAATAAGTGTTACTCAGCCTTCAGTCATATTGGTTTTAATTGCCTAGAAGAATCAACTCAAATGCAGCTGTGTGTGACAGCTTTTGATGATAAAATTGGGGGAACAAAATAGCAGTGCTAATTGAAATGAAATTTTTGCAGCGTGTGTGTTTACTGCTAGGTCTATATGACTGAAAGAGGGGGTGATCCCAGCAGATTTACTTTGTATTAAGGTAATTTTAATTTCATTGACTTTCAATTGTCTTCTGGGTTATTGAAAGAGATGTGTTTCCTGACAAGTTGATAAGGGATCACGCAGAAAGACCCCTATTTGGGATATTTGACTTGCTTAGAAGCAGTTTTAAATTGCAGCATGAAAATGGGGAGAGAGTTCCAAAAGGTGAGCCATATTTTTAGTTTTCTTGGGTTCCATTTCAAAGTCATGCTATGACACATGAACAAATGAGAACTCTACCCCTTAAAGTCATTATTCAATGAAAAGTACATACCCTAAGAACTGTGACCTGTCCAGTACTTAGATAATGTTATTTATAATGTTTTTAAATTGTTGGACAACTTTTGAGCTTTTTGCAAACTTCTCCACTACAAGTTGTGTGTGTGTGTGTGTGTGTGTGTGTGTGTGTGTGT
>NW_007246039.1:0-8785 GCF_000164805.1 Carlito syrichta
TACTGATTAATGAAAAAAAAAAAAAAAAAGAATGAAATATACATATCACATTAACACTGATAAAATTAAAGTCAGCGTGGCTATATTAATAATAGACAAACTAAATTTCAGGATAAACAACATTTCCAGAAACAAGGAAGTTCATTTCATAATAATAGAGTCAATTCGTCAAGAGGATCTAATAATCCTAAATATTTATATCCCTAACAAAAGAGACTAAAATACATGAAGGAAAAATTCCAAATAGAAACAGATGTGTCAACAACTATAGTCAGAAATTTCAACACCACTTATTCAGCAACTGATAGAAGAGTAGATGAATAACCAGTAAGATGTAAAAGATTTTAACAATACTATCAATCAACCTCAATGACATTTATAGAATCTTCCGCTCAACAACAGTAGAAAATTTTTTATGTGCAGGTGCAATAGCTATTATAGGAACATAGACCATATTCTGGACCATAAAAACAAATCTCAATAAATTTAAGAGAATTCAACTCTTACAAAGTATGTTCTCTCTGATCAAAACGGAATGAAATTAGAAGTCAACAAGAAAAAGACAGCTGAAAAATCCCCCCAAATATTCAGAATCTAAACTATATGCTTCTAAATGATCCATGGTCAAAGAAGAAATTACATGGGAAATTGGAATGGATTTGAAGCAAATGAAAATGGAAACACAATCGATCACAATTTGCAGAATGCAGCTAAAGCACAATTTAAAGGGAAATTTATAATATTAATTGCTCACACCAGTGATTTAAACTTACACCCCGAGAAACAAAATTTTAAGAAATATCACCAAATTTACAGAAACTCTTCAGAAAATTGAATAGGTGAGAAAGTGTCCCAACTCATTCTATGAGGCCAACAGTACACTGATACTAGACAACAATATTACAGAAAAAGAATAATACAGATCAATATTCCTCAGGAACAAAATGCAACATTTCTTAACATTGTGGTAAATAAAATCTAACCATATATAAAATTGATAGCATATTATGATCAAATGAGATTTATTCCAGTAATGCAAATTTAGTTTAATTTTGAAAATCAGTTAGGGTAATTCATTATACTAACAGATTCAAATAAAAGCCAAAACAAAAACAAACAAACAAAAATCAGGGGATCATCTCAGTAGATGCAGAAAAAGCTTTTGAAAAAACTTGACATCCATTCCAGAAAACACTAATCATACAAGAAAACGTCATACATGTAATAAAGACTTAATGCTTTCTTCCAAAGAGCAAGAACAAGGCGAGAATGTCCATTCTCAGCACTGCTATTCAAAGTAGTGATGCAACTTCTAACCAATGCAATAAACTAATAAAGAGAAAAAAGATTTAGACTAAAAATAGTCAAAACTGTATATATTAGCAAGCAACCTAATTATCTAGGTAGAAAATCCTATAGAATCTACAAAAACTAATAGAATTAAAAATAATTTAGATCTACTAAAACTACAAGAAAATGCATTTATCAAGATAGTAGCATACAAGATCATGACACAGTAATCAATTATATTTCTTTTTTTTTTGAGTTGGAGTCTCACTCTGTCAGCCAGACTGGAGTGCAGTGGCCACTCCCGGCCACCACAGCCTCGACCTGCTGGGCTCCGTCGATCCTTCCGCCTCAGCCTTCCAAGTAACTGGAACTACAGGCACGTGCTACCACGCCCGGCTAGTTTTTTTTTTAATCTAGTGTAGAGATGAGGTCTCGCCAAGTTGCCAGGCGGGTCTTGAACCCGCGGGCTCAGGCAATCCACTCACCTCAGCCTCCCAAAGCATGGGATTACAGGCTGAGCCACCGAACCCAGCTATCAATTATATTTCTATGTAGTAGCAACAAGTAAACAGAAGTAGAACATTTTAAACATATTTACTATAGTACAAAAACATATGAAGAAGTGAGCAATAATTTTGACAAAAGATGTTCAAGACAAGCACACTACAAACTGTAAAACATTGCTCACAAAACATCAAGAAGACTTAAATCATGCATTACCAACAGGATTGATATTGCATTCAAGAGGAAAAAAATACTGATTTTTGGAGGAGGAAGTGTGTGAAAAAGCTTACCCTTGCCGGGCTCGGTGCTCAGTCTGTAATCCCAGTGCTTTGGGAGGCCAAGGTGAGTGGATTGCCTGAACCCACGGGTTCGAGACCTGCCCAGGCAACTTGGTGAGACCTCATCTTTACAATAAATCAAAAAATTAACCGGGCGTGGTGGCGTTCACCTGTAGTTCCAGCTACTTGGAAGGCTGAGGCGGAAGGATTGCTGGAGCCCAGCAGGTTGAAGCTGCGGTGACCAGGAGCAGCCACTGCACTCCAGTCTGGGTGACAGAGTGAGACTCCAACTCAAAAAAAAAAAAAAAAAGGCTTACTCTTTTATATATAAAGCACAGATATATACATAGTACCAAAACATATAATACACAAACAGGTATACATATAACTGGTTTATTAAAATTTTATGAGAGGACGATTGGAAAATAATGTCTAAAAAAGCCTCATAGAGAGACACCAAAAAAAGTTGAGAAACAATGACTTAAATAATTGAGAGATATACCATATTCATGAATAGAAAGACTGAATCTTGTTAAGATGTCATTTCTCCCCAACTTGATCCATAGACTTAAAGTAATAGTAATCAAAATCACAACAAGTTTTTTCTTCTTATAACAGTTGACAAGTTAACTCTAAGATTTATACAGAAATACAAAGCTAAGTACTATAAATAAACACAATTTCAAAAAAGAATAAAGTCTAAGGACTTGGACTACCTGATTTTAAGATGTATTATAAAGTGACAGTTACAAAGACAGTGTGGTATTGGCAAAAAGGTGGACATATAGACCAGTGGAACAGAATAGAGAGTCCAGAAATAGACTCACATATCTATGGTCAGTTGATTTCCAATCTAGTTGCCAAGGCAATATAATTGGAAGTGGATCATCTTGGTTTTGGTTTGTTTGTTTGTTTGAGTCAGGGGTCTCAATCTACCTCCCAGGCTGGAGTGTAGTGGCATGATCACGGCTCACTACAGCCTCAACTTCCTGGGTTTAGACTATCCTTCTGCCTCATCCTCTCAAATAGCTGGGACTATAGGGACACACCACCATGCCGGGCTAATTTATTCTTGTTTTTTGTAGATGAGATCTCGCTCCAAACAAGGCTGGTCTCGAACTCCTGGGCTCAAGTAATCCTCCCACCACAGCCTTGGTTGGATAATCTTTTTTAACAAATAGTGTTGAAATATTCAGCTATTTAAATGCAAAAAAAAAAAAAAAACTCATCAATCTTCGTCTTACATCATATATAAAAATTAAGTTAAATTTCCAGATATTTGGATATTTACTAATTTTATTTCCATTACTGACTTCTGGCTAAACTTTAAATAAGAGCTAAACTACTAAATTTATAGCTAAAAACATAGGATACAATCTTTGTGACACTGAGTCTGTCAAATTTTTTAAAATATAGCACAAAAAGCATGAATGATCAAGGAAAACATACAACAATCTATATTTCATCAAAGTAAAAGCTTTTGCTCTTTAAAATACACTGTTGAGGATGTTTCTGCTGCAATCAATAAAGAAAAAGGAGACTGATTCTCTGTCCCTCCCACTGAATGTAACTAAAAACCCTGGTCAAGATATGTGGAGTAACTATTATGGCCTCTGACAACTGAATGGTAGTGGGCAAATTAGGGAAGAAAACCCGACATGGAATTAGCATTGAAGCGACAGTGAATTTTCTACCCTTTGCTATCTTCCACTGTGGACTCAAAGGCAGTCCCAAACACAGAACTGCATAGCGGTGGACAGAAAGAGCTCCAAGATAAGCTCCCTATTTGTGGTTCAGGGGAAAGGGGACTTCTACAGGTCAGAGAGCAGGAAGAAATTCCCAGTTTAGTTTTTTGTGGTGTGGCTTGTTTTTGTTGTTGTTGGTTGGCTGGTTGGTTGGTTGGTTGGTTTGGGGTGTTGCTGTTTGCGGTTCTCTACTGTCCCAGCTTCCAGGAAATCCCATGGCAGCAGTAAGGGTAGGCAAAAACATCTGGACAACCACCAAGTACTCCGTGCAAGGGAAAGTGTCTCGCAAAAGGCTGTGGCCCCCAGAGTGCTGGAGGGATTCTTGTTGCTGTTTTTCTTTTGTCCTCTTGCCACTTGGCACTGAAGGAAGACACAGTCATGAGAAGTATGTAGCAGAGCAGAAAAACTGAAGCCCTAGCTTTATAGGCAGAGGATTGGGAGGGGCCCCTTTTGGAGCTGGAAGGTATCAGTGAAATCGCTTAGAAGAGGTAGCTCAAGAAAACAATTTGATAAAGCTGTGTATAAACTCCTAGGCTCATCCCCGAGCTGTGTGTGTGTGTATTTGACCTTAAACAATGTAGGCTTTGAGAAATAAACTATAGGACAGACCATTCCCAGGCTGGCCGCCGTATCATGTGTATACAGGACATATCCAAATAGAACTGCAAAGTCTTTGGAAATTAAACTGATAATGCAACCACAGATTGCAGAGTAAGGTAGGAAGCTGCAGCTTGAACCTAACCAAATTCATTGCTTATTTAAAACAAACAAACACAAAAACAAAAACAAACCAAAAAAAAACCCTTCTCTGTAGAATTTGTGTGACTCACAGTCACATAACAATGTATTCAAAATACCTAAACTACAACCTCAAATTACAACAAATATGAAGAAGGAGTAAAATCTAAATATCTTACAAGGAAAAAGAAAACCAGATTCAACATCCAACATCCACGATGGATGGAAACTCTTACCAAAGTAGGAATAAAATGGAGCTTCTTCAACCTAATAAAGGACATTTACAAAACCCCAGAACTAATATCGTACTGATCAGGGACTGAATGTTTCCCCTCTAAGTTAAGGTACAAGGTAAGAATGTTCACTCTTACCACTCCTATTCAACATTGTACCGGAATGTTGACTAGCTAAGACAGTAAGGCAAGACAATAAATAAAAAGCAAAACCGATTGGAGAGAACAAATTAAAACTGCTCTAACAGAACACATGGTTTTTCTCCATAGAAAATCCCAAGAAATCTACAGAAAGAAAAAACTACTAGAACTGTCAATAAACTTGTAGAGATTGCTATTTTCAATTGTGGATTTACACAGAACACTTTTAAAAATAAATTTAGAAAGACCTAAATAAATACAACAATCACAGATTAGAAGACTCAATATAGGTAGGATATCAATACTCCTCAAGTTGATCTGTAGATTTATTTATTTTTTATATACCATTTATTTTTATTTATTTATCTATGTATATTTTAATATATGGGGTACAGTTCAGGTTAGGTATACAAATGTCCATTATGCAGGTTGATCTGTAGGTTAATACAACACTGATCAAAATGTGTACAAGGGCTGGGCGCTGTGGCTCATGCCTATAATCCCAGCACTTTGGGAGGCTGAGCTGGGATGATTGCTTGAGGCCAGGAGTTGGAGACCAGTCTAGGCAACATAGTGAGACCTCATCGCTACAAAAAAAAAAAAAATTAAAAAGTAAGCCAGGCAGGGTGGTGCACACGCCTGTAGTACCAGCTACTTGGGAGGCTGAGGTGGAAGAATCACCTGAACCCAGCAGGTTGAGGCTGTAGTGAGCCGTGATCGTGCCGCTGCAGTCCAGCATGTGTGCCACCATGTCCAGCTAATTTTTTATATTTTTTGTAGAGATGGCGTCTGGTTATGTTGCCCAGGCTTGTATTGAACTCCTGGCCTCAGGCAATCCTCCCTCCTCAGTCTCCCAAAGTACTGAAATTATGGGCATAAGCCAATGTCTCTGGTTTGATGTATATATATTTTATATATACATTAAATACATAAAGATTAAATTTTTTCATCTTTCACATATGTCAAAAGAAAATGCAGCCTGATCTGAAAAACTAATTTTATCACAAGAGAAATAGAAGACAATAAATTTAATGATCTTGTGTTCTTTGTCAAAGCTTGTTGTTTGAATCACAGAAGAGATTTACAAAGATTTACTGTGCTGTTAACTCCCATTCAAGATTTGCTCACAATGAAAGAGATGATTGCCAAATATTCACTGATCAAAGACACAAAATGACAGTGTGATTTGGGCTTTCTCACCAATATCACACAGCATGTGAACATGCCACATTTGAAGCCCCCAGAAAAAGAAAAGCTTATTTGTATTCTAGCTATCTAGGTCTGAAAGTTTATATTGAAATGGAAACTTTCATAATACAATAATTGATAATCGTACACATTTTCCTAACATAAATCAATATATAAAATATTTTAATTATATCCAGAAAAGTTATGTAAATTGGCTGCAAAGCTCACAAGTTAATTTTGAAGAATTCTTTGCTGATACTGATTTTTGTGTGTGTTTGTGACAGAGTCTCACTGTGTCACCCAGGCTGGAGTGCAGGGGCGCAATCACAGCTCACCGCAGCCTCAACCTCCTGGGCTCAAGCTATACTCCTGATTCAGCTGCCTCAGTAGCTGGGACTACAGGTTTGTGTCACTTTGTCTGACTAATTTCTCTTTTATCTTTTGAAGAGACAACTTCTGGCTATGTTGCCCAGACTGGTCTCAAACTTCTGGCCTCAAGTGATCCTCCCACTGGGACCTAGCAAAGTGCTGGGAATATAGGCGTGATCCACCATGCCTGGCCAATGTTGATAAATTCAAGATTGCTTTTCAATGTATGCAATGGCTCTTTGAATTTAATGTTAATAATACTGAGTTGACATAAGAATCAACAAATTTATTTAATTTATTTATTCAACTACAGCAGTAGTTGAAACTGATTGCTTTTGCTTCAAGGACAAATTAATTCTTCTATAAAAGATGAACTGTCTTATTGATGTGAGACTATTAAAAGAAAAAATGATTGCTTGGTACCCAATTCAGTTCCTGAAAAGGTTTTAAGTTTGGGACAACTTGGTAATGTAAATCTACTGTTTAAACTATACATTTTATAAATTCTAAAGGGAGATCAATGTTATCTCTGATAGCAGTGGAGTTTTTGAATTAAGATGTGATTTAAGCATAACTATACAGTGAATTTTGAAGAGTTAGAAATAAAAAGGAATGTAAAATATCTAATTTATAATTCTTGATGCTGATTACATAATTAAAGATATTTTGGATTTAATGAGTTAAATATATTATTATTATTATTATGTCTCCCTCTGTTGCCCAGGCTGCAGGGCAGTGCCACAATCACCGTTCAGTACAGTTTTGACTTCTCGGTTTCAGGTGATTCTTTGGCCTCAGCCTCTTGAGTAGCTGAGATTACAGATGCACGCCACCATGCCCAGCTAATTTATTTTTATTTTTGTAGAGATGAGGTCTTGCTATGTTACCCGGGGTGGTCTTGAACTCCTGGGCTCAAGTGATCCTCTTGTCTCAGCCTCCCAAAGTGTCGGGAGTACAGGCATGAGACATTATGCCTGGCTTAAATAGATTATTAGAGTCAATTTCATTTTGCTTCTTACTGTGCCTACTAAAATTTAAGATTACATATGCAACTCATTATATTTCTGTTGGCCAGCAATACTTATTATGTAACTAATTTATAGTGACAGAAAGCAGACTGTTCCCTGGAGAAGGGAGTTGAAGGACAGGACAGGTGAAACACAAAGTGTTACTATAAGGAAGGTTTTGGGTATGATGAAGATTTTCTTTCTTCCTTTCTTCCTTCCTTCCTTCCTTCCTTCCTTCCTTCCTTCCTTTCTTTCTTTCTTTCTTTCTTTCTTTCTTTCTTTCTTTATAGAAAGCAGTATTTATTGAGAGGACAGAAAAGTTCCCACAGTGGGAGAGGACCTGAAGGGTTTGCCCCGAATATTTTCATTATCTTGCATATGGTATTGTTTTTACAGGTGTACACATACATCAACCCTATTGTTTTTCAACTATATCTCCATAAAGCTATAACTTTTAAAAGACATGGTTTAGAAAAGGAAAAGATATGCCATAGAATGGGAGAGAAAGACTTTATGACATCTGTATAGGACAATGGACTTTTACAATGAAAGAATTGGAAGGAAAAACCACTTGATTTTAAAAGCTGATCATAATATATGAATAAACGCTTCTCAAAAAAAAAAGATAACGGCAAATAAGTACGTGAAAACACACTCAATATCATTACTCATTAGGGAAACATGTATTAAGACCATAATTTACTATCACTACACACCTATTAAAATGGTCTAAAATGTTTTAAGGTGACCACATTAACTATTTGATAGGATACAGAGCAACTAGAGCCCTTGTATGTTGTTGATGAGAATGTAAGTGAAATAATCACATTGGAAAACAGTTTGTCAGCTTCTTACTAAATTAAACAGCTACCATATAATCCAGCAATCTCATCCCTGTTAGGTATCCAAGATGATACCTACACATAGCCTCATATACAAATGAATGTGGCATATTACAATAGCTTAAAACTAGAAAGAATCTAAATGTTCATAAAAAGTGAATGCGTTTTAAAAGTATGGCTATCCATACAATGAAATGCTACTACAAAAAAGGAACAAATTATTCACCTATGCAATTATGTGAATGGCTCTCAAAAAGATTATGCTACTAGAAGAGTGATATCAGTAAAAATGACAGAGTAAGAAACTCCAAAATTTCACTTTGCTGTAAAGACAATTTTAAAAAACCGGAAAAGTGAATTTTTCACAATTCTGGAAATTAACCAAAGGTTTGCAGCAATCCAGGAGCACTTATTCAAGAAAAACAGCTGAATCTCAGAAAGAACAGTAAA
>NW_007246039.1:9039-64894 GCF_000164805.1 Carlito syrichta
CGAACCCGCAGGCTCAGGCAATCCACTCACCTCAACCTCCCAAAGGCGTGGGATTACAGGCTGAGCCACCGAGCCCAGCTAGATTTGTGGTATTTTAACTTACCCCAGTCCTATCCTCTGCACCCTAGCTCAGCGGTAGCTTTGAAAATAACAGCCCACATTCCTGGTGCTGGAGGTGGCTGAATGGACTTCGTTCACTAAGAAATATACTTACTTGTTTTGCCCAATCTGATAATTCCCTTGAGTCTCAGCTCACAAAACTTGTTTTTATTTTGCCTAACTCAGACCTAGGACTTATCAAAAACAATAACAGGCCAATGTTTTGGTCATGGCCTCCTGGGGCATTGGATAACAGTTAGGCAAACAATAGTCTAACCAAAAAGCTTGGTAGGAAAGATGGGGACTGAGATGTCCATAAGGGATTTGAAAGCTCCAGCAAATTCCTGGAAATCCAGAAGGCAGTACACATATCCAGGGCTGTGTGGAGATATACTGGAGGAAGCAGAATGGACCCCATTCATCAAGCAATGTAAATATTTGTTTTGACCAATCTGATGGTTTCCTGTAATGCTGAGGAAAGACCAGAGAAGACCTTAAGCTCTCACCTCTGACTGACTCTCAGCTTCTGCACAATCAAGTGAAGGCTAATGCAGTTATAAACTGCAGACTGAGTGGTGAAGGTGCACCCAACACGTACACAGAGCTCTTCAGCAAAGACTGGGAGCCTTTTTTTATTCCATAAAGTTTCAAGGATATCTCTGTCCAACCATTAGCTGGACACCTAAGCTAATGGAACAGAGACTTCCGTGACCATGTATGACAAAGAATACAGAATTTAAACAATGAGTTCAGAAAAGTCACAAACAATAATGAGCACAATAAACAGAAACAATGAAAAAATATGGAGACGAGAAGAGAAGTTGATTTCCAGAGTTTATGCTATAATATTCAAGATGGACTGTTTTCAACAAAAAATTATGAGGCATATAAAGAAGCAAGAAAATATGGTCCACACATGGTTGGAGGGGATGGGACTGTAGGAAACAACCAATAGAAATTGCCCCTGAGGAAGCCTGGACGTTAGATTTTTCTAGAAAAAATCTAAATCAACTATTTTACTTATGTTCAAAGAGCTAAAGAAAAGCATGAGAATAGTATCTCACCAAATAGAGAATATCAATAAAGAGACTGAAGTCGTACAACGAAACCAGAAAAAAATTCTGGAATTAAAAAGTACAACAACTGAAATGAAAAATTCCCTGGAGTGGCTCTACAAATTCAAGCAAGTAGACAATAAAAATATCTGCAAATGTGGAAATAGATCAATTGAAATGATCGAGTCAGAGGAACAGAAAAAAATTAAAAAGAATGAAAAAAATGAATAGAGCCTCAGAAACCTGTGGAATGCCATAAACCATACCAACATATGCATAATAGGAGCCTCAGAAAAAGGGAGAGTGAAAGGGGAAGAAAGAATATTTGAAGATATAATAGACAAACATTTTGAATTGAATGAACACATAATCTACATATCCATGCAGTTCAACAAACTCTAACTAGGTTAAGTTCAAAGATATCCACACCTAGATATATTATAATCAAATAGTCAAGAGGCAAAGACATAATCTTAAATGGCAACAGAATAGATTCTCATCACCTACGAGGTATCCTTACAATTTTTTTTGAGTCAGGGTCTCACTCTATTGCCCAGGCTGGGGTACAGTGGCATAATCATGCCACATGGAAACCTCAGACTCCTGGGCTCAAGTGATCCTTCCACCTCAGCCTCCCAAGTAGCTGGGGCTATAGGCATGAACCACCACGCCTGGCTAAATTTTAAAAAATTATTAAGCCGGGCTCGGTGGTTCAGCCTGTAATCCCGTGCCTTTGGGAGGCTGAGGTGAGTGGATTGCCTGAGCCTGCGGGTTCGAGACCCGCCTGGGCAGCGAGACCTCCTCTCTACAATAAATTTAAAAAAAATCAGCCGGGCGTGGTAGCGCATGCCTGTAATTCCGGTTATTATTATTATTATTATTATTATTATTATTATTATTGTAGAGACAAGGTCTCACTATGTTGCCTAGGCTGGTCTTGAATTTCTGGGCTCAAGAATCTTCCTGCCTCAGCCTCCCAAAGTGCTGGGATTACAGGTGTGAGCCACCACACCTGGTCAATTCCTCAGATTAATGACTTATTTCTCATTAGAAACCATAAAGTGCAGAAGTGGGATGATATATTCAAAGAGTTAAAAGAAAAAATCAACAAAGAATGCTATATTTGACAAAACTATCCTTCAAAAATAAAGGGGAAATTTGGCTGGGCATGATGGCTTATGCCTATAATCTCTGTACTTTGGAAGGTGGAGGTAAGAGAATTGCCTGAGTCCAGGGGTTCAAGACCAGCCTGGGGAACCTGAGGAGATGATATCTCTACAATTAAAAAAAAAATAGTTGGGTGTGGTGGTGTGAGCCTATAGTTTCAGCTACTTGGAAGGCTGAGAAGGAAGGATCACCTGAGTCCAGCAGGTCAAGGCTGCTGTGGCTGGGATCATACCACTGCATGCCAGCATGGGTGACAGAGTGAGACTCTGACTCAAAAAAGAAAGAAAGAAAGAAAAGAAAAGAAAGGAAGGAAGGAAGGAAGAGAAAGGAAAAATTAAATATTACCATTTAAACAGAAACAGAGAGTTTGTTGCTAGCAGATCTGCCCTACAAAAAATGCTAAAGGAAGTCCTTCAGGCTGAAATGAAATAATGCTAACTAGTAACTCAAACTGAGATGAAGAAACAGAAAACACTGGGAAAGATAACTACATAGTTAAATATAAAAGACAATGTATCTTTGTTTGTAATTCCTTTTTTTCTATCAAATTCCAAAGACAGTGGTACAAAGCAGTAATTATAAATCTATGTTGATGGACACACAAGGTATAAAGCTGTAATCTAAATAAGAACATCATGAGAGAAGGGTAAAAAATGCTGTAGAGGAGCAAAGTTTTATATATTACTGATATTAAGTTGGTATTGGTCCAAACTAGATTGCGATAAACTAAGACATTATTTGCAATCCACAGGGAAAACACAAAAAATAAAAAACATGTAGTAAAAGTAACAATGAATGATCAAAATGGTACACCAGACAATATAAAACACAAAAGAAGGCTGTAATGGAAGAACTGAAAAACAGAAAGACAAATGACACATAGATTGACAGAAACAAGTAAAAAATGTGGCCCATATACACAATGGAATATTATGCAGCCATAAAGAAGGAAAAACATATGGCCTTCGCAGCAACTTGGATGGACTTGGAGTCGATGATACTCAGCGATCTATCACAGAAACAAAGAACAGAGTACCCTATGTTCTCACTCATAAGAGGACCTAGAAAAGTTATCATAATACTGTAAGAAAGGGATTGGCAGTAGTGGGAAACTGCCAGGGGAGGGAGGGGCATACCTCATTAACAAGGGTACCTGCATAATCAACGTTTGTATACCTAACCCTGAACTGTACCCCACATCTTTAAAATAAAAAATAAAATAGATGGATTAAATGCTGCAATTAAAAGAATAGATGGGCAAACTAGATTAAAAAACACAAATAAGTTCAAAGTAAAGGGATGGAGAAAAAAAAAACATTCCATGTAAACCATAACCAAAAGAGAGCAGAGTGGCTATACTAATATCAGACCAAACATATTCTAAGAAAAAAAGTGGTTAATAGAGGCAAAGAAGGACATTTATAAAACAATCATAGGGTCAATCCTTCAAGAGGATATAGCAGTTGTAAGCATATATGCACCTAAAAACAGAACCCCAAAGTGCATGGAACAAAAGGCAAAGCAATTGGATGGAAAAAAGAAACAATCCAACAATTATATTTAAACCCTTCAGTGCCCCACTTTTAATAACGAAGAGAACAGTCAGACAGAAGATCAGCAAGGAAGTAGAATCTATCCCAACTAGGCCTAACAAGCATCTGTAGAACATTCTGCCCACCAGTAGTAGGCTTTTACACTTTCCTCAAGGGCACACGAAACAGTCTCCTGAATAAATCATATGCCAGGCCATAAAATAAGCCTTAATACATTTTTAAAAATTGAAATCATACAAAGTATGTTTTCTGACCACAATGGAATGAAATTAGAAATGAGTAACAGAAGGATATCTGGAAAATTCACAAACATGTGGCAATAAAACAACACGCTTCTAAATAACCAACCAGTAGGTCAAAGAAGAACTCACAAGGCAAATTAGAAAATATTTTTGGATGAACAAAACCCAAAACACGACACATCCCAATTTACGGGCTAGAATGAAAGCGGGACCTAGAGTGAAATTGATAGCCATGAGTCCTTAAATGTAAAAAGAAGAACTGCCTTAAATTACTAATTTAACATTTCACCTTAAGAAACTAGAAAAAAGAAGAAGAAAACAAGAAGAAAACCCAAAGGAAGCAGAAGAAGAGAAGAATAAAAATTAAAGTGAAAATAAATTAAACAGAAGATAGACAAGTATTAAAGAAAATCAATAAAGCTGAAAGTTGGCTCTTTGAAAAAATCAACCAAAGTTGACAAACCTTTAGCTCGGCTAATTAAAGGAAAAATAAAAAGAAAACTCAAATGACTGAAATCAGGTATAAAAGAAGGAAGAGTACTACAGATTTTACAGAAATATAAAGGATTATAATGGAATGCTGTGAACATTCTATGCCAACAAACAAGATAATCTAGATGAAATAGAAAAATTCCTGGAAATGCACAAGCTACCAAAAGGGACTGAAAAAGAAAATGAAAATCTGCAAAAGCCTATCCCAAGTAAAGAGACTGAGTTAGCAATTTTTAAAACTCCAACAAAGAAAAGCCCAGAATAAGATGGCTACATTGTTGAATTCTACCTGATATTTGAAGGACAATTAACACCAATTTTTCTCAAACTCTTCTCCACACAAAAAGAAGAGGACACTTTCTAACTCATTCTATGAAGCCAGCATTACCCTGATACCAAAACCAGACGAAAAGATCACAAGAAAAGTACAGAACAGTATTCTTTATGACTACAGGTGCAAAATCCCCAATAAAAGGATAGAAAATCGAATCCGGCAGCGTATAAAAAATGATTACACACCATGATCAAGTGAGATTTACCCTAGGAATGCAAGCTTGTTTCAACATGTAAAGATCAATCAATATAATACACCATATTAGCAGAATAAAGGGGAAAACACATGATTAAGTATTTAACAAAATTCAACGCCTTTTCTTGAATAAAAAAAAAACACTCAATGAACTAGGAAGAGAATGAAACTTTCTCAATGGAGTCAACGTCTAAGAAAAACTCTCAGTGTTCAGATTTAATTGTAAAAGACTGAAAACTTTCCCCCCTAAGATCAGGAACAAGACAAAAACGTCTGCTTTCATTCCTTTAGTTTAACACTGTATTGGAGGTTCTAGCCAGGGAAATTGGGTAAGAAAAAGATATTCCTTATGAATATATTCCTGAATGGAACAGAAGTAAACTTTTATCTGTTTGCAGATGACAGGTTGTTATATCAGATGACAGAAAAACAAGTTCAGCAAAGTTGCAGGATAAAAAATCAGTACACAAAAACCAGTTGGTTTTCTTTTTTTTTTTTGAGTTGAAGTCTCACTCTGTCGCCCAGACTAGAGTGCAGTGGCCGCTCCCGGCCACCGCAGCCTCGACCTGCTGGTCTCCGGTGATCCCTCTGCCTCAGCCTTCCAAGTACCTGGAATTATAGGCATGCGCTACCACGCCCGGCTGATTTTTTGATTTTATTGTAGAGATGAGGTCTCGCTGCCCAGGCGGGTCTCGAACCCGGGGGCTCAGGCAACTCACTCACCTCAGCCTCCCAAAGGCGCGGGATTACAGGCTGAGCCACTGAGCCTGGCTCCAGGTGGTTTTCTATACAATGAACAACTTCAAAATGAAATTTAAAAAAGTTTTTTTTAATTTACAATGATACCAAAATCAGACCAAAAAATCACAAGAAAAGTTTTAAAAAATTTTTAAACTTTCATTTATAATTCCATCAAAAAGAATAAAATACTTAGGAATAAATTTAACAAAAGAAGTACAAGACTTGCATCGCAAACTTCAAAACATCATTGAAAGAAATTAGTGAAGATTTAAATAAGTATGAAAACATCCCTTGTTTATGGATGGGAAAATTTAATATCACAAGATGACAATAGGTACCAAATTGCTCCACATATTCAAGGCATTCCCTGTCAAAATTCCAGCTGCCTTTTTTGTAGTTGGATAAGCTGATCCTGAAATGCAAATGAAAATGCAATGGACCTCAAATAGCCGAAATGATATTGAAAAAGGCTGGGCTCGGTGGCTCAGCCTGTAATCCCAGCACTTTGGGAGGCCTAGGCAAGTGGGTTGCCTGAGCCCGCGGGTTCGAGAACCACCTGGGCAACTTGGTGAGACCTCGTCTCTACCATAAATAAAAAATTAGCCGGGTGTGGTAGTGCGCACCTGTTCCAAGTAGTTCCTGCTACTTGGAAGGCTGAGGTGGAAGGATCGCTGGAGTCCAACAGGTCAAGGTTGCAGAGACTGGGAGCATGCCACTGCACTCCAGCCTGGGCAACAGAGTAAGACTCCAACTCAAAAAAAAAAAAAAGAAAGAAAGAAAAAGAAAATCGGAGCACTCACACTTCCCAGTTTCAAAATTTGCTACACAGAAACTACAGTAGTCAAGACTTTGTGGTACCACCATAAAGACAGATGTGTAAATCAGTGGAATAGAATTCAACATCCAGAAGTAAACTCATGCACTTACGGTCAATTGATTTTTTACAACAATGCCAAGATGCATGTGGATTCATTTCAGCACCATTTCTTGAAGAGACTATTCTTTTCCCCATTAAATTCAGAATAGTCTCTTCAACAAATGGTGCTGAAACGAATTCACATGCAAAAGGGTGGAGCTGTACCTTCACCTCACATAATGTTATCTTTACCTTACACCATAGTTCAAAATAGACCAAAGACCTAAATGTGAGAGCTAAAACTCTAAAACTCTAGAGCTCTTGGGAGGAAAAATAGCAGGTAAATCCGCATGACCCTGGATGAGGCAATGGTTTCTTAGAATAACAACATAAAGCTCAGATACCCAAATAAAAACAGATAAATTGAACTTCACTAAAACCGAAAACCTTTATGCGTCAAAAGACGATATAAAGAAAGAACAACCCACAGAATGGAAACATGTATATACTTGCAAATCATGTATTTGATAGGAGTCTAGTATCCAAGAGACTACCCAATAAAAGAAGAGCAAATGACTCAATTTTAAAGTGGGCAAATGATTTGCAGACACATTTTCCAAATAAGATACACGCATAGCCAATGAGCACATGAGAAGATGCTCAACGCCATTAGTCATTAGGGAAATGCGAATTGAAACCATGATGACCCAAGCACAGAGGCGCCAGCCTATAATCCCAGCACTTTGGGAGGTCAAAGCAGGGAGGATCGTTTGAGGCTAGGAGTTCAAGACCAGCCGGGGTTACAGAGTGAGACCCCCCCTCCAACCCCAGTCTCTACAAAAAATAAAAATAAAAAATTAGCTGGGCATGGTGGTGCACACCTGCAGTCTCAGCTACTCAGGAGGTTGAGGTGGGAGAAACGATTAAGCTCAGGAGTTCAGGCTGCAGTGAGCTATGATCACACCACTGCACACCAGCCTGGGTGACAGAGCAAGACGCAGTCTCTAAAAACAAATAAAAATAAAATAATTGTTAAAAGCACCATGAAAGACTACTTCATACCAACTAAGATGACTATACTAAAAAAAGATGGACAATAACAAGTATTGCCTGGGATGTGGAGAAACTGGAACCCTCGCTCATTGCCAGGGAGGGTGTAAAAAGGTGCTGCCTCTGTGAAAAACAGTTTGACAACTCCTCAAAAAGCTAAACATAGTATTGCCCTACGGTCCAGAAATTCTACTCCTAGGTATATACCCAAAAGAATGGAAAACATACATTCATACAAAAACATGCATACGATTGTTCGTAGCAGCATTATGTGTAATCGTCAGAACGTAACAACCCAAATGCCTCAGTTGATGAATAATAAACAAAATGTGCTATATCTGTGCCGTGGAATGTTATTCAGCCTTATAAAGGAATGAAGTACTGTTACAAGCTACAACATGAACAAGCCTTGAAAACATTATTCTAAGCGAAAGCAGCCAGACATAAAAGACCATATATTTTATGATTCTATTGCTATGAAATGTCCAGAATAGACCAGACGTGGTGGTTCATGCCTGTAATCCCAGAACTGTGAGAGGTCAAGGTGGGAGGATCATTTGAACCCAGGAGTTCAAGATCAGCCTTGGCAACACAGTGAGACCTCCTCTGTATAAAAGAATAAAAAATAAATTAGCAAGGTGTGGTGACGCCTGCAGTTTCTGTTACTTGAGAGACTGAGACAGAAGAATCGCCTGAACCCAGGAGGTCGAGGCTGCGGTGAGCCATGATTGTGCCACGGCACCCCAGCCTCGGTGACAGAGTGAGACCCAGACTTAAAAAAAAAATTCGATGAATCAGAAGCCTAAATGTATACCATAACATTTTAAAGCTTTTGGAATAAAACATAAGAGACTATAATTGTGCCTTAGAGGAGTAAAGATCGTTGAGGTAGGACACAGAAGCCATAAACTTACTAATTAGAAACTTCTGCTCTTCAAAATATACCTTTAAGAAGATGAAAAGGCAAGCCACAGACTAAGAGACAATATTTATAACATTTATTTCTCGTGAAAGAATCATTCAGATTATATGAAGAACTCACATGAATTAATAAAAAAGATAAGCAGGGCAAGACCCAAACAGAGAGTTCACTGAAGATAAATGAATTGCCAATAAGTACATGAATGATCCCGAACATCTTTAGACATCAAGGAAATGCAAATTAAAACTTTGGGTTATTGCTATATACCCAAAAGAATGGTGAGAATGAGAAAGATTGACAATATAAATGTTGGCTAGAAGGGGAGTGCCTGGAAAGCTTATACACTGCTGATAAAAATGTACAATAGTACAACCACGTTAGAAAACAGTTTGTTGGTTCTTTAAAAATGGAAATGCATACCTGACATATGACCCAGTAATTTCACTCCTAGGTATTTGCACCAGAGGAAAAAAAAGCATATGTCCACACAAAGACTTAAATACAAATGTTCACATCAGTTTCCTGCATGATAGCCAAAAGGTGGAAACAACCAAAGTGTCCATCAGAAGAATGAATAAACAAAAGGTGGTACCTTCAAACAATGAAATATTATTCAGTGAGGAAAAGCAATGAACTAATGATACATGCAACAACATGAATGAATCTCAGTATCATTGTTAAAAAAAAGGACACATACTGTATTAGTCCATTTATATAAAATACTATAAAAATACTAACAAATCTGTAGTGATGAAAATCAGATCAGTGTTTGGCAGGGGCTGGGAGAAGAGGGATACTATATTAGTTTCCTGTGGCTGTTGTGATAAATTATCACAAACTTGGTGAAACCTTGATGACAGGTATCACAGAGCTACGTAAATGAAGAACTATTTCATCTTCATGAATAGGAAGACTCAATATTGCCAAGATATCATTTCTTCCCAACTTGGTCTACAGATTCAATGCAATCCAAACCAAAATTCTGGCAAGTTATTTTGTGACTATCAATAAAGTAATTCTAAAGATTATCTGGAGAGACAAACAACAGCAAACAAACAAACCAGAATATTGCAGAAGAACAAAACTCAATATTGCAGAAGAACAAAATTGGAGAAGTGATGCTACCCGACTTCAAGACTTACTAAAAGGCTATCGTAACAAGACAATGTGGTATTAGTAAAAAATAAATAAACAGATCAATGGAATAGAATAAAAAGCCCAGAAGTAGATCCAAATAAATATAATCAACTGAACCTTGACAAAGGAGCAAATACAAATGGAGAAAAGATAGTATTTTCATAAAATGGTGCTAGAACAACAGGACACTACATGCAAAATAAAATGAATCTAGAAATAGACCTACCTTTCACAGATATTAACTCCAAATAGATCATTGACCTAAATGTAAACAAAAAGCTATAAAACTCTTGGGAGACATCATAAGAGAAAATCTGGATGACTGTGGATATGGTTCATCAGATAAAACATCAAAGTCATGATCCATGAAAGAAAATTGATAAGTTGGATTGCATCAACATTTAAAACTTCTGTTCTGCCATAAACATTCTCAAAAGAATGGGAAGACAAGCCGCAGACTAGGAGAAAATATTTTCAAAAGACACATCTGATAAAGAACCGTTATCCCAATTATACAAAGAATTCTTAGAACTCAACAATGAGACAATGGTCAATGTTTCATCTGTAAAATGGAAATTCAAAAAGTAACAAGAAAATGGCCAGGCGTGGTGGTTCACACCTGTAATCCCAGCACTTTAAGAGGTGGAGGTGAGAGGATTGCCTGAACGCAGGGGTTTGAGACCAGCCTGGGCAACTTAGCAAGACCCCTTCTCCACAATAAATCAAAAAATTAGCCGGGCCTGGTGGCACTCACCTATAGTTCCAGCTACTTGGAAGACTAAGGCAGAAGGATCTCTTGAGCCCACCACATGGAGGCTGCAATGGCTGTGAGCATGTCACTGCACTCCAGCCTGGGCGACTGAGTGAGACTCAGACTCAAAAGAAAAGAAAAGAAAAGAAAAGAAAATGAACAACCAGACTTAAAAATGCACAAAAGACCTGGACAGATGCCTCATCAAAAAAGACATACAGATGGCAAGGAAGCATATGAAAAGATGTTCAGTATCATATGCCATTAGGGAATCGTAAATTGAAACAGATGAAATACCACTATATATCTTTAGAATGGCCAAACTCCAAAACGCTGACAATACCAAGTGCCGTTGAGGATACGGAGTAATACAAACTCTCCTTCGTTACTGGTGCGGCACAGCCACTTTGGAAGACAGTTTGGTGGTTTCTTCTAGAACTAAACATGTTTGGTGGTTTCTTCTAAAACTAAACATACTCTTACCAAACAATTCAGCGGTCATACTCCCTGGCATTTACCCAAATGAGTTGAAAATTTATGTCCCCTTGAAAACCTGCACCCAGATGTTTATAGCAGCTTTATTCATAGTTGCTAGAACTTGGAAGCAACCAACGCGTCCTTCAGTAGTTAATGGATAAATAAACTGCGGTCCATCCAGACAAGAAAATATTTTTCAGCACTTAAAAAAAAAAAGTGAGCTATCTCGCCATGAAAAGGCATGGAGGGAAACGTAGATGCATATTACTGAGCGAAAGAAGGCGTCTGAAAAGGCTACACACGCTCTGATTCCAATTCTGTGACATTCTGGAAAAGGCAAAACTATGCAGACAGCCAAAAGGACAGTGCTTGCCAAGAAGAGGTGAGTAGGCAGAGCACAGAGGATTTTAGGCCAGGGAAACTATTCTGTATGGTATTGCAATGGTAGAGACATGACATTATCCACTTGTCGGAACCCAAAGAATGTGCAACACCTAGAGTGAAGCCTATGGAAACTGTGTGCTGGGGTGATAACGATGTGCTAATGTAGCTTCATGGATTGCATCAAACGTGCTTTTGCGGTGAGGGACATTGATGCTGGGAGAGGTTGTACTTGGGGGGTGGCAGAGGGCACATGGGAACTCTGTGTCCTTGCTGCTCAATTTTTCTGTGACTTTCAACCTGCTCTAAAAAATACAGTCTATTCTTAAAAAGATAATTTGACTCCCTGCAGCAAAGGTAGTCGTCACGAAGGGTACATTTACAGCATGTGTAAGAGGAAAAGGAATAGTGACAACAGCACCATGGAGGGAGGAACTGAGAGGAACTTGAAAAGCCCCTACTCTGCACGTGAAGAAGTACCATATTATTTGAAGGTACGCCATGATGACTTAAGGGTTTTAAACGTAAAACCTCGTACGTAGCTGGCAGGCATGTAGATTGATGCAACCGCTTTGGGAAACAGATTGGCAGTTTAAAAATAAAACATACAGAGTGGTATCACTATCGATGGCTGAGTTTTAAGGAACTCAAGAATCCATCTCTCCATTAAAGCGATCATTAATCCGGCCAAAACTGTCAGATTCAACTGTGTTGGAACTCTGAAATGTAATAAAACCCTTACAACAACCAAAAGAGTGCCTAATTAAGAAACAAGCTGCTAAATTTTGGCTAAGAGAGAGTTGCAACTTTTTTTACTAAGTGCCGGCAATCTCCCACTGCCCGCCTCAGAGGCGGCTGTGGTGATGGTAGCTTATGCTCCCAGTGTGTCCCGCTAGCGCCAGAGAAGAGAATAAAGAACTTTATTCTATACACTTGCAATAAACAATCCAAAAATAAAATTAAAAAAATAATTAGCTGGGCACGGTGGCTCAAGCCTCTAATCCCAAGCACTTTTGGGAGGCAGAGGGAGATTGCCTAAACTTAGGGGTTCCAGACTAGCCTGAGCAACATGGCAAAACCTTGTCTCTACAATAAAACAAAAAATTAGCTGGGCCTCGTGGCACATGCCTGTGGTTCAGCTACTTGGAAGGCTGGCACAGAAGGATCACCTCAGCCCAGCAGGTTGAGACTGCAGTGGCCGTGAGCTTGTTACTGCACTCCAACCTGGGCAACAGAGTGAGACCCTGACTCAAAAAAAAATTATATTTGCAATAGCATCGAAAAGAATAAGATACTTAGGGATAAACTGAGCAAAAGAGGTACAAGACTTGTATGCTGAAAAGTACAATACATTGTTGAAAGAAATTAAGTCCTAAATAAGTGTTCTTGGATTGGAAGACATAGTATCTTTAAGATGACGGTACACCCCCCAAAATTGACCTACAGATTGAATACAAAGTCCCATTAAAATTCCCAGTGCCTTTTTTGCAGAAATGGACAAGCTTATTCAAAACTTCCAATGAAAATGCAAAGAACCTGAAATAGCCAAAACAATCTTGAAAAAGGAGAACAAAGTTGGAGAACCCAAACTTCCCAATTTCAAAACTCACTACAAAGCTACAGTAATTAAGACCTCGTGGTACTGCCCTAAGGGTAGGCATACAGAATAATGGCATAGAATTCAGAGTCCAGAGAGCTCTCCACACTGCTCTCTGCCATGGCCTCCCGTGCCTCGTTTGACTCCAACATGGCAAAAGTCTCCAGCTCTACAGAGACTGAGAGGTGCATCGAGGCCCTGATTGCTGTTTTCCAGAAATACGTGGGAAAGGATGGATTCGGCAACACTCTCTCCAAGACGACGGAGTTCCCAAACTTCACGAATACAGAACTGGCTAACATCGCAAAGAACCAGGACCCTGGTGTCCCTGACAGCATGATTAAGAAACTGGATCTCAACCGTGATGGAGGGCCAGAGTTCCAAGAATTTCTTAATCTGATTGGTGGCCTGGCTGTGGCTTGTCACGAGTTGTTTATCAAGGTTGCCCATGCCCAGAGGCAGATCTGAGGACCCCTCTGGCCTGACCTCCAAACTCACCCCTTTTCCTGCCAGTCTACCATCACCTCCTCACAGCCCACGATCCCCTGAGCCCGGCACACCTATCACCTCATGCAAGCCTCGCCTGTGGGTAGTAATAAAGCAGTATCACTTTTTTAAAACATGAAAAAAATTTAGAATCCAGAAACAAAGCCCTTGTCAATTGATTTTCAGCAATGGTGCTAAGATCACTTAATGGAGAAAGTTATCTTCAACTAAATGGTGCAGGAACAACTGAATATCTACATGCAAGAGAATAAAGCTGGAACTTTATCTCACACCAGATAACTTTACCTGGTTCCATAATTCAAAATGATCCAAGACCTAAATGTAAGAGCTAAAACTAGAAAACTCTCAGAAGAAAGCACAGGGGTAAATCTTCATGACCCTAGGTTTGGCAACGATTTCCTAGACATGGCACGAACAAGAACAACAAAAAAGAGGTAAGTTGCACTTCGTCAAAATTAAAAATGTGGGTACATTATAGGACACTGTCAAGAAAATGGAAAAAAAAAATGCGGGTTGTGGTGGCTCAACCAGTAATCCCAGCACTTTGGGAGACCAACGTGAGGGGATTGCCTGAGCCCGCGGGTTCGAGACAGCCTGGGCAATTGGACGAGACTTCGTCTTTACAAAAAAAAAAAAAATCAAAATAAATAAATAAATAAATTAGCTGGGCGTGGTGACGTGTACCTGTAATTCCGGCTCCTTAGAAGGCTGAGGTGGAGGGATCACTGGCATCCAGCAGGTCAAGGCTGCGGTGGCTGTGAGTGTGCCACTGCACTCCAACCTGGGTGACAAAGTGAAACTCCAACTCAAAAAAAAAAAAAAGAAAATGAAAAAAAAAAACCTATGGAATGGAAGAAAATATTATCAGATCGCATATCTGATAAGGATCTAGTATCCAGAATATGGAAAAAAAAAAATCTTACAACTCAATAACAAAAAGACAAACACTTCAGTTAAAATATTGGCAAAATCACTCATCATCAGAGAAATGCAAATCAAAACCACAATGAGATACCACCTAACCCCAGTAAGAATGACCATTATTAATAAAACAAACAACAACAGATGCTGGCGAGGATGCGAAAAAAAGGAACGCTTGTACACTGCTGGTGGGAATGCAAACTAGTGCAGCCTCTTCGGAAGATTTGGAAGAGAAATCATCACAGTGTGATGATTTCTTAAAGAACTAGAAATTTACCTTCCATATGACCCAGCGTTTCCCTTATTGGGAATATACCCGGAGGAACTCAGCTCATTCTACCAAAAGGATACCTACACATGCATGTTTGTTTGTTGCAACTCTATTCATAGTAGCAAAAACATGGAACCAACTGTGCTGCCCACCAAAGCTGAACTGAACTAAAAAAATGTGGTACATATACACAATGGAATATTATGCAGCCATAAAGAAGGACAAACATATGGAAGTTGCAGCAACTTGGATGGATTTAGAGTCGAGGATACTCAGTGATCTGTCACAGAAACAAGGAACAGAGTACCATATGTTCTCACTCATAAGTGGACCTTGAACAATTATTATAATACTATAAGAAAGGGATTGGCAGAAGTGGAAAATTGCCAGGGGCGGGGGATTGGGATTGGTAGTTGAGGGAAACTGCCAGGGGAGGGAGAGGCATACCTCATCAACAAGGGTACCTGCATAATGAACAATTGTATACCTAACCCTGAATTGTACACCACATCCTTAAAATAAAATAAAAAAACCACTGGCAAAAGACTTGAATAGACATTTTTATAAGGAAAATACACAAATGGCCAAAAAGCACATGAAAATATGCTTAGATTAATGAATCATTAGGGAAATGTAAGTCAAAACCACAGTGACACCACTTTATATCCCTAAGCATGACTACAATAAAAAACTGGAAAATAAATTTTGTTGAGGATATGGAGAAATTGGAGTGTTCAAATGTTGCTGGTGGGAATAAAAATGGTTCAACCTCTGAAAAACCGTTTGGCAGTTCCTCAAAAAACTAAACATACAAAGGAGAACTTAAAAAAACCCTGGAATTTATTTATTAAAAAATTGTGTATGTATTCTTACATGTTTAAACTTCAGTCACCTTCAAAGGACTCTCCGTTTGATGCAATACACCTATTGAGACGCTTTTTCCACTGCTCAAAACCGTTTTTGAACTTGTCAATTTTGATGCCTTTTAGTGTTTCTGCCATTTTTTGTTTCACCTCTTCCACCTCAGCAAAACATTTTTCTTTGAGGACTTTTTTATCCGGGAAGCAAAAAAAAAACAAAAGTCATTTGGGCGAGATTGGGTGAATAGGGAGGGTGGGGGACGGAGTCAGCCCGCTTGGGGTTAAAAACTGCTGAACGTTAACTCAGTGCAGTCTGGCCGGTGCACTCATAAATCACCCATCATGAAAATGGGCAAACGCATTGAAAGAATCTCCAAAAAAAAGTTCACTGAAGACGAATGTTTTCTCTCATAACAACGCTAGCTGGTACACTGATGCTGATGGCTTCCTAGAGCACTTACCTAGCACGGGAAGCCTGTACTACAAGGGGCTCACCCTCCAGAAAATAATTCTGTCTTTTTTGGGGTCCCCCCTTGAGAATGTCCTTATGACCCAGCAATTCCACTCCTAGGTATATACCCAAGAGGACTGAAAACATGTGTTCACACAAAAACGAGTGCATGAGTGTTCACAGCACTATTATTTAGAAAAACCAAAAGTAAGACCAGAAAGGACCCTACAAAACAACAACAGCAAAACAAAAACAAAACAATAGACAAAAGGTAAAAACAGTTTAAATGTCCACCCACTAATGAATGAATAAATAAATGTGGTATAGCCATACCGTAGAGTATTACTCAGCCATACAAAGGAATGAAATTTTGCTGTGTTCTACAATGTGGTTGAACCTCAAAACATTATACTAAGTGAAAAAAGCTAGACACAAAAGTATAATTCTATTCATATGGAATATTCAGAATAGGCAAATCAATAGAAACACAGTAGATTAGTGGTGGCCAGGGGTGGGAAAATGGGAGATTGAGCCGTGACTAGATTTCCTTTTGGAGTGATAGCAGTGATGCAACTGCATAATATTGTGCCTGTACTAAATGCCACTGAATTTTACGCTTTAGAATTATTAAAGTCGCCAGGCACAGTGGCACCTGCCTGTAATCCCAGCACTGTGGGAGGTGGCGGCTAAAGGGATTGCCTGGGCCCATGAGTTCAAGACCAGCCTGGGCAACATGGCGAGACCTCGTCTCTACAATAAATCTAAAAATTAGCCAGGTGAGTTGGTGCATGCCTGTGGTTCTAGCTACTTGGAAGGCTGAGGCAGAAGGATCACTGAGCCCAGCAGGTCGAGGCTGTGGTGGCTGTGAGCATGCCCCTGCACTCCAGCCTGGGTGGACAGAGTGAGATTCTGATTCAAAAAAATAAAAAATAAAATGTTTAAAGTTATCAACTTCATGTTATGCATATTTAATGACAATTTTTAAAAAGCCATCAATAAGAAAATTAACAGACAAGCCCCAGATTTGTAAGAAAATATTCAAAAAATACCACTTCTCAAATAAAGTTTTTTTGTTTTTGTTTGTTTTGATTCGGAGTCGCACTCTGTCACCGAAGCTGGAGTGCAGTGGCATGATCACAGCTCCCCGCAGCCTCAACCCCTGGACTCAGGCAATCCTTCTCTCTCATCCACCTGAGTAACTGAGACTACAGGTGTGTGCCACCACATTCGGTTGGTTTTGAACTCTTGGCCTCAAGTGATCCTCCCAAAGTGCTGCAATTACGAGCACGAGCCATTGGACCTGGCTTCAAATTAAATTTTGTAAATGGTAACAAGCTCAACATAATTAGTCAGCAGAAAATGCAAATTAAAATCACAATGAGATACTCCACCTTCATGATCAGACTTTAAAAAACGTTATAGATTTTCTGATTCTACTCTAAAAGATGAACTTTGAAAGACTACAACACCAAATGTTGGTGGAAATGTAAAATAATGCAAACAGTGAAACAAGTTTGGTTAAACATATGCTTTCTTTATCACCCAGCTATTGTACTCTTAGTTACTCTAGAGAACATTCTAGAATGATAAAAATGGTCTCCAATTTGAATGGTGTTATGAGCTGAATGTTTGTGTCTCCCCGAGATTTATATGTTGAAACCTTAACCACCAGGGTGATGGTATTTAAAGATGGGGCCTTTGGGAGATAATTAGGTTTGGATGAACTCATGATAATGGAAGCCCATAATGAGATTCATGTCCTTATAAGAACACAAAGAGACCACATCTCACTCTTTCTCGACCATGTGAGGGCACAACAAGATGGTGGCCATCTGTAAGCCAGGAAGAGGGCCCTCATCAGGAATGAGACTGCCAGCACCTTAATCTTGAATTTCTCAGCCTCCAGAACTATGGAAAATAAAAATCTGTCGTTCAAGCCACCCGGTCTATGACTTGTTGTGGCAGCTCATATGGACGAAGACAATTGGGCTGTGGGTGACACAAATATATTCATTTATCAAAACTCATCAAATTAAACACTGAAAATATGTGCGTGTTACTACATGAAATTTTATCTTAAGGCACTGTAAAGAAATACTGAACTCTAGTCATAGATTTGTCTGCTACAGTGGTATGGGTTACTATTCTATTGTAATCTAGGCTTGAACAAATGAGTAAAAAATGGAAACCAGATTTCTCAGTGTTAGAGAAGGGAATTACACGGAAAGACGAAGTTGAGAAGTGTACGAGGTTATAGGATTGGAATTGGATGTGTCAATATGAACCCACAGTTGTGTGTGTGTGTGTGTGTGTGTGTGTGTGTGTGTGTGTGCCCATGCATATGTGTGTGTAGAAAGACAGTCTATGATATGGGGCAAACTTAAACAAGTGGTAAATCTAGTTTAAAAAATTACGAGGGAGTTTCTTTACTATTCTTGCAATTTTTCTATAAGTTTAAAATTCTTTCTAAATAAAATGTTTCCAAAAAACTTAACAAAGCGAATTGGCAAAGCCAGCTTCCAGGGATGCAGAGAGCAGAGACGCTTTTGAATGTCACCCCACCCAAGGGTACTTAGGGAGGGAACCCCACTCTACACGAACAGGCGTGTGAGCCTACACTGTATATATCGCATGGTGATTCGAGGAGAAACGCCACGTGGATTTTCCCCTTTGAAAGAAGCAGCCGTGGCCTGGCAGACAGAAAAGAGGCCAGGCCGGGAGCCAGGATACCTGGGCCCACATTCCAGCCTCGCCGCAGCCTGTGTAGCATGGCCCCTGTCCTCTGGACCTCACGGTCCTGTCCACACTACGAGGTGGCCAGAATCTCCAGCCACTCTGTTTTCACCACTCTGGATGGCCCCGAAGGCCAGAATGGGGCTGGCCGGCGGCTCAAAGACCCGCTGCAGCCCCCCGGGGGTTTCCACTTTCCAAGAATTAATCTCTCTGCCTGCACGGGCCGCCTCTTGGACCAACGGCCTCTCAGCACTCTGCCTGCCTTGTCGCAGGGCCAGCCGCAAGCTCGTGATGTGATTTTCCAGCCCGAGGCATCTCCTTACCCTTGGAGCTTCCAGTTCCAGCTTTTCCCTGCCACAGTCTGAGAAAACTCCCTCCCCCAGCCCAGGCATATGCAATATCAGCAGCCAGGGCTGTCCTCGGCAGGCCAGGACTTCCAGACGTCCAGGGTGGAGGCCACAGGGAGAGGCATGGCCTCAGGGTCCAGGGCCTTCGATGCTTACTGGACTTGGAGAGACAGGATGCACCTGTCGGCCTCACCTGCCCAACACCCAGCTGTCCACACTGGAATCTTTTTCTCTTTTTTTGAGTCAGGGTCTCAAACTGTCGCACAACTCACTGCAGCTTCGACCTCCTGGGCTCAGGCGATCCTCCCACCTCAGCCTCCAAGTAGGTGGGACAAAGGTACGAACCAACAAACCCAGCTAATTTTTCCTTTTTTTTTGTAGAGATGAGGCCTCGCTGTGTTGCCCAGGATGGTCTCAAACCCCTGGGTTCAAGCGATCCTCCTGCCTTGGCCTCCGAAAGTGTTGGGATTACAGATGTGAGCCACCATGCCCAGCTACTGTGGAGTCTTGGAGACTCCCTCTGCAGGCGCCAGCCTCCACGGAGCAGAAAGAACATTTCTTCATTCGTTTAGCACCTTTTTACTGAGTGTTCTGAGTCAAGGTGAGCACACACAGACCCAGAAAGCTTACGTTCCAAACAGACAGGAATATATCATGGTGCACTGTGGGAGAGGAAGTAGAAGATACTAGCATGTCCTAGAGCAAAACAGAGGAGAAAGGAGCTGCTGGTCAGTGGGAGCAGGAAGTGCCGTGAGGCCATTTGAAGTCAAAGAATGGAGAGAGATCGGTGTGACCAGACAACAGGGGCCAGATGTGCCGGACCTCAAAGGCCAAGACAAGGATGATTTTTCTCCTAGGAAGCACTGAAGGACTTAAGCATTGGGGCGTGATGAGTCTCCACAGAGGAAAGTGGTCCCACCACCCGGAGCCTGGTGGACAGCCTGCATGATGACACCCCAGAACCATCTAAACTATAGCAGCCTCTGGCCCTCTATAGAGCCCAACCTTCAGGAGAGGCATATGCCTCAGTCTCCCTGCCAAGGACTCCTGTACTGTGACCCGTCCTCAACAGCACACCCTTTTGTCAAAAGTGTTGTATCGAGATATCATTCACAGCCGGGCTCGTTGGCTCACGCCTGTAATCTCAGCACTTTGGGAGGCCAAGGCAGGAGGATTGCTTGAGTCCAGGAGTTCAAGACCAGACTGGGCAACATAGCGAGACCGTGTCTCTACCAAAACCAAAACAAAAACAAAAACCAAATTAGCTGGACATGGAGACCTGTGTCTGTAGTCCCAGCTATTGGGGCAGAAGGATCACCTGAGCCTGGGAGGTTGAGGCTACGGTGAGCCCTAATCATACCGCCGCACTCCAGCCTGGGCAACAGAGTGGGACCCCAACTCAAAAAAAAGAGGAAAAAAAACCCGATATAATCCACATACCATAAAACACCCACTTAGAGTGACTGCTCTGATGGCTTGTAGTGTTCTCATTGATATGTTCACAATCCCTTTTGGATCATTTTCATAACCTCAAAAAGGAAGCTCAGCTGGGTTCGGTGGCTCAGCCTGTCATCCCACGCCTTTGGGAGGCTGAGGTGAGTGGATTGCCTGAGCCCGCGGGTTCGAGACCCGCCTGGGCAGGGAGACCTCATCTCTACAATAAATCAAAAAATCAGCCGGGCGTGGTAGCGCGCGCCTGTAATTCCGGTTACTCGGAAGGCTGAGGCGGAAGGATCGCCGGAGCCCAGCAGGTCGAGGCTGCGGTGGCGGGAGCGGTCACTGCACTCCAGTCTGGGCGACAGAGTGAGACTCCAACTCAAAAAATAAAAAAAAGGAAGCCCATTGCCTTTGGCTCCAACCTCCTCCGTCCCTCCCAGCACCCCACCAGCCCTGAGCACCCACTAGTCCACGTCCTGTCCCCATAAGAGTGGCGCTCTGTGCCTCTCTATGGCTGGGGCTGACACCTGTCCCAGTGCCACAGGGACTGACTGAGCCTACGGTGCCCACCAGCAGGGCTGAAGCTCCCAGGACCATCCTCGAACCCTCCCTGTCCCGGGCACCAGCTTCCTCTTCCTGCTTGATTGCTGGGTCAACCCCTGCAGTTGCCCGCCTCCTGTTCAGCCCGGCCCAGCTCCACCTTTGTACCTGGGAACAGAACATCAGTTCCCCCACCTGCCGCAGAAGCCCCGTTCCAGAAGCAGCTTCCCCAGACCCCAGAGTCAGACCGCTCAGGCCTCAACTTAGGGTCTGCCAGAGCCCAGAAACACTTCAGCCACCCAGCCAAAGCCTGCATGTCCTCTCTCCCTCTCTCCAGGCAGGACTCGCAGATGGTCTCAATCTTTCTAAGCCCTGCACCTCATTCCCAGATTCACCCTGACATTCCCAGAGGCCCTTGGGGTGGGGGTTCCCCGTCTCAGAAGCACAAGGGGAAGCCCACCAGCAGGCGGAGAGGGTGCCCGCTGCAGCCAGCCTGGCATCTCCTCCCTTTATTCTAGAAGCAGAACGCTTCCCTGTAGAGAATCCGCGTCATCTGGTTTGGAGGGGCCCATCCTTCCCTGTCACCCCTCGCAGAGATAGGCCTGTGACTCAGGCCTGGGTGAGATACAGAGAGAGGGGGAGGGAGAGTGGGGAAGGGGAGAGAGAGAGACACCTCGGAAGTGGAAGATACTGCGTGAAGGATGGAGCCAATATCCTTTGGGCAGAGAATGCACCATGGTGACTGGTTCAGGGACGAATACCTGATCCCAGTTAGGGGTAATCAGTCTTCTCAAAGGTTTGCTATGTGGCACCAGAAGGAGGAAGATCTCACCTCCTTTTGTACTGGGAATTTTTTTTTTTTTTTGAGTTGGAGTCTCTCTCTGTCGCCCAGACTGGAGTGCAGTGACTGCTCCCGGCCACCGCAGCCTCGACCTGCTGGGCTCCGGCGATCCTTCCACCTCAGCCTTACACAGGCAGCCTTCCCATCTCAGAGAGAGACAACGTCTGAGACACCCATGCACACTGAGCTGCAGAGCTGAGGGCTGGAGAGTCAGAACCACGGTGACACAACTTCTGCGCCTGGGCCTGGCCACATCCTTGGACTTCCCAGAGGTCCGCGCCAATAAGTTCTCTTTTTCGCTTAAGTCAACTGCATTGAGTGTCAGTCACTTGCAACCAACCCTAGTTGAGCAGTTCAGGGAAGAGGATCTCGGCCTCAGATGGGAAGCTGGGTTAGGTCGACTTCAAGGCCGCCTTCCAGTTCGTTCCTCGACGCCACCCTCAGCCCCCTCCTCTTGTGGCTCTGCCCTCTCCCCTCCAGCCCACCCACCCCACGCACCACGACGATGCTGATGCCGCTACCCACTTCCCCAGCCTTGCGACCACTTTTGTGTCCCCGGCTTTGACAAGCTCTCCCTTCCAATGACCAGCCCAGCCACCCCGCTCTGGAGGACTGCCCTGGATCAGGCCACCCGCAGGCAGCCAGGACACTTTCCCCACTGCGTCCCTGACTGTAGACTGACACCTGCAGGCTCAGGAAAGCCCGACTCACTTGCCTCGGGTCAGGAAGCCCATCGTCCATTCCAGAATCCCTCCTGGGACCAGGTTCCTGGGCCTTTGCCTGAGATCGCACAGCACAAGCACGGGCACCTTTTGCTTAACTTCTTCCCCTGTCCTGTCCCGTGTCCCCCACTCCCTGTTCAGTTTCCCCTGAGAGCATGTCCTGAATAAATCATTTGCATAAAAATGGGCATCTCAGGGTCTACTTCTGAGAGGGCTGACCTTGGACACCCCCAAGACTGAATCTCTGGTCTAGACCTTAGTTTGCATATATCCAGCTTCCCCTAGACACGTCCCCTGCTTGGCCCACCTCAAACTCCATAAGCCCCAAGCGGAGGTCATCCTTTTCTGTCCCAACCCTGCTCCTTCTGGGTCCTCGCGTATCCCATCTTCTAATTGCAAAATGGGAGGGCTGCCTCCGCTCACCTCCACCGTCCCCCTCCATCTACAGCATCCAAACTGTCACCCACCCCCAGAGGTTCTGTCCCTTTAATATCTCGCGGTGTTCGCCTGTGTCTTCTGCTTCAAGGAACAGCCCGGCCAATCCCTTCTTCAACCTCACTTGTGTCCAAGTATCTGGCTGAGCATTCCCCTGCTTATCCGCCCTCCACTGCTCCCATGGTCTTTGGGATAACAAATGCCTCGCCATTTGAGTTCTCAGGATCCGAGGGATGCCTGCTCAGGGCCGGCTGCTGGCTGGCACAGGGACACGGCGGTGACGCAGACCCAGCTCCGCCCAGGCACGCCATGACCTTCCCAAGCCCAGTCCTCTCCCCTCCACCCCGCCGCGCCAGGCTGCCCTTTTCCCTTCGTTTTCAAAAATGAATTTTCATAATCCAATTATTTAGAATGTTTCTGGCACTCCGTTTCACAGTCTGAGCGCCGTGCTCTGTTTACCAGCGGGTGTGTATATTTTGACGGTTTCTAGCCGGGCTTTGGGCGACCCAGCGTTTCGATTGTTTTCTCATTTCGGCGATCAGATGTGTCCTCCTGTGTCCTCTGGTTGTGTCTCCTTGGACCTCCTTCCAGAGCCCTCATGTCTGGCAACTGGCTTCCTGGGTAACTTCTTCAAGAGACCATCTGGATGTCTTTAGACTGGGAGCCGGGCTGGAAATCACTCCACAGGGTTGCCACCGCCACCTCCCCTGCCTGTGCTCCTGCAGGCCATCTGCGCCACGGGGTTGGGGGTCGGTGGGCAGTGCTTCTGGGTCTGCTCCCACATGAGACACAAGAGGTCCAGCAGGACTACACCCTGGGCACCGTGCCCTCCCGGCCCCACCACCCTGGCCGGGTTAAGAAGCGGGTCTTTCCCACAGGAAACCTACATCCCATCAGAAACAGACAGTGGTAACATGCCCAAGTGCTTTTTATAGTTTACAAACTGTTTTAACATGCACGAATCCCATTTGCACCCCATAAGAAGTCTGGAGGTGGGTGTGATTATAACCATCTCCACCCATGAATGGGTTCTTGGGGCTCAGAGCGAGCATACAAGAGCCAGACGCTTGCAAGACGGCAGGAACGTTTGTCCTCCAAGGCCGCGATTTTCTGAATAAACAGACACATACATATAGCCAGGTGTGCATGGGAAGCACTGAGTGGTGCTGAGTACAACAGTGACAGTGACAGGCCATCCATGGGGGGTCACGGGGGCCAGGGAGTGTCCTGGGGATGGCTCAGAGTTGGACACAAATGGCGAGGCACAGAGAGAGGCAAATCGAATGTGTACTTGCCCACGTTCCCTCCCATCTGGTCCTCCTTCCACCTCACATGAGGGGTCATGCTCACACTCCCGGTTTACAGACCAGGACCCCAGGCTCGGAGATGTAAGGACTCAGCCAAGGTCACGCAGGCATGGAGCAGAATCCGGTGGGCCCGGAGAAACTGGGCCCTCTCAGCCCCACCAGGTGATGCCAGGAGACCATCAGGCAGCGGAGCGGGTATGAGCAGAAGGAATGGGGGCTGGCCAGGGCAGAGGGTAGGGGCCCCGTACCAAGCTCTGGAGCACGAACTTCACAGACCAGGGGCAGCTGCAGGCCATCAGTGATACGGAGTGGGATTGTGGGTGTGGTGGCCCTGTCTGTGGCCTTTCTGATCCACAGAGAGGAAGGGCAAACGGACGGGGGGTGGGGCTTTGGAGACACCGGCAGGTGCAGTTGGCAAAGGCCCTGAAGACCGGGCTCCCACCAACCTAATCCAGAGGAAGCGGCCTCCGCTCATTGCAGGAGCTGTCTTGAGCCCCTTGGCCTTTCTGTGCTGCTCCGTCCTGCCTTGTTCTCTTGGATTTGGGCCTCCACAGACATGGGGGAAGGGCAGGGAGGGGAGGTTTGTTTCCAATTGGTTTCAGGAGGCTGGAACAAGACGTCTGTTTTTCCGAACCAAAGCAGAGACAGTCCCCATTAGGGCAGAGGCATGAAATCCACCCTAAGAGGTTCCGTGTGTCTCTGGGATAGGGCTGGTCCTCGCCATCGCCATCTTGCCTCTGGGCCTGTTCCCTGGACCAGAGAGGGGGCTTATATATTCCACCAAGCTCCCCTGGCTCCAAAGTCACAGCAGAGTGGTCCAGGGCAGACGATGGGCATCGGCTGCCAATCCCACAGCCCTTGGCATCTTTGGAACCAGCTGGAGCCAGCTTGGGCTAGACACTCCCACTCTTCCTCCTCCAGAAGGCCTGCCCTGACCACCACACCCACTGAGTCTCCCGACACAGCCTGGGCTCTGGGCAACACTATTGCCAATGTGCGCTGGGTCAGACCCTACCTTGCCCCTGCCACATTTCAGAATTTTATATCAGTCTTATTCTATTGTATGTTTTCTTATCATGTGTCATTAATTTGTTCAATTACTTACTCAGCAAACTGTTATTAAGTGGCTACTGGGGGCTAGCTAGCCCAGGGGTGTGGGGAAGTTGGACAGAGAAATAGTTTATACAAACAAATAGTTTACCTTCAAGTTGCTTATGGGTTGGTGGGCACGCCAGGTAAACAGATGTTTATTTATTTATTTATTTATTTTACTTTTTTGAGTTGGAGTCTCACTCTGTCGCCTAGACTGGAGTGCAGTGGCCGCTCCCGGCCACCGCAGCCTCGACCCGCTGGGCTCCGGCGATCCTTCCGCCTCAGCCTTCCAAGCAGCCGGAATTACAGGCGCGCGCTACCACGCCCGGCTCATTTTTGATTTATTGTAGAGATGAGGTCTCGCCAAGCTGCCCAGGCGGGTCTCGAACCTGCGGGCTCAGGCAATCCACTCACCTCAGCCTCCCAAGGGCACGGGCTTACAGGCTGAGCCACCGAGCCCGGCTAACAGATGTTTAAAATTGACAAAAGCAAGTGTTGATGCAGCAAAGAGGAAGGACCCTGGGGCTGGAAAAGGCTCCCCAGAGGAGGTAATTTTTGAGTTGGATCTCAGAGAGAAGCAAGAGTTCCCCAGGGTAGACAGAGATGGCAGAAAGTACCACTGCGGGACTGCAATAGCAAAGGCATGGAGGGAGGGAGGAGGCGGAGAAGAGGTAAGTCAAATAAGAGGTAAACAATAATAATGATACATGCCAGGCGTGGTGGCTCATGCCTGTAATCCCTGCATTTTAGGAGGCTGAGGCAGGGAGTTCGAGACCAACCTGGGAAACACAGAGAGACCTGGTCTCTACAAAAAAAATAAAAATATAAAAAGTAACTGGGCATGGTGGTGTACACCTGCAGTCTCAGCTACTCGGGAAGCTGAGGTGGAAGAATCACCAGAGCCTAGGAGGTCGAGGCTGCAGGGAGCCATGATCGTGCCACTGCACTCCAGCCTGGGCAACAGAGTAAGACCCTGATTCAAAAGAAGAAGAAGAAGAATGGTACAAATATTTGTTGAGAAACTACTAGATGTCTAGTACTGCCCTGAATGCTTCTCTTGTATTAACATGTTTAATGACCACAAATATCTGATGAAGTGGGTAGATGGGTGCTGTTATTATTATCATCTCCTTTGTATAAATGAGGAAATAGAGGCACAGAGAAGTTAAGCAACTTGCCCAAAGTCACTCAGCTCGCAAGAGTCGGAGCTAGATACTGGCTTCAGGCACTCTGGTTCCAATGATATACTTTTAACCATGACAAGGTGCCGTCTGTCTGGGATGTATTTCTGGGCTCCTTCCAGATGGTTATGGACACAGTTCAGCACAAATAAATTACATCCCCAACTCAAACGATCAATAACACCTCCCCCACAAAAAGCCGCCAATCTTGTTCTCTCATGGTTTCCTCGTGAATTTCCTTTCCCCAACCTCCTAGTAGGGTGTGGCCCCTGGGTCCTTCTTAGCTCCTCTTTGTGACCACCCGTCGGAAGGTGACCCCAGCCCCAGCAGTACTTGCCAGAGGGAAGCATTGACCGAGGCCCCACCCCAAGTCACCGGGGTTGCCAGACACCCAGAGGCTGGCCAAGTGGCGAGCCTGAGTGTGAAATTTTCCAGCCTGCCTCCCTAGTGCACTCAGCCCTGAGCCCAGCTGCCCTGGGAAAGATGAGCTCACACAAGGGCTCTCCTGCATCTCACGGGCTCTGAACTGCAACCAGTGCCGGAGTCCCTTCCAAATCCCTAACTCAAAAAACCTGTCCGCGAGCCCCAGCCACAGAGCGTGTCCACCATGCACGACTGGTGCTCAGGAATGGTGCCTGAGGCTGGCTTCAAAAGTAGACCTCAAGTGTGACCTCACCGAGGTAGACACTCCAGGGCTGCCTTTGGGGAACCACGTCTGGAGCTGTAGGCCAAGTTGATTAACAGAGGTGAGGCTGGAGGTCCAGAGCCCGGCAAGGAGGCTGGTGCCGAAGAGAGTCATTGAGAACAGAACTGGGGCAGAGACCATGGGACTGGAGAGGAGGGGAGGTTACCCAGACATTTGAGAAGTGCCAGGGACATGGTTTGGGCTCTCTGTCCACCTTGATTGCTGGAGGCGAGGAAATGGGCCGCGTGAAGTGGGAGACCCAGACTTATGTGACCGGGAAAAAAGGAAAGCAGTCCTTGAGGTGGTGGTAGCAGAGAGAGAAGGCATCTGGGAGACCACGGAGAGGACAGTTGGAAAGTGTGGATTGTAAGGGAACTGTGACTACCCAAAGATGTCACCAAGCAGCTGACTGTTGGTCCACTCTTAGAAGAGCAGGCAGGGCTGAATGTAGAGACTTGGGTGTCATCTTCACTGGACTGAGGGTCAAAGCCTTGGAAGGGCGTAAGATGGCCAAAGTGGACGGACAGCCTACCCCCAATGGAAGTGGCGTCCAGAAGGGTCTTGGGGAAAGTCAAAGGAGTGGCTTAGGAAGAGTAGAAGGAGTGACAAATGAGAGTTCAGAGGGACAGGGAGAACCCAGCAAGACAAAGGCCATGGAATTCTTGGGAAGTGTGGGGTTCAAGGAGCAGAGACTGAGATGTTTTCGGATACAAACAACTGATTATCTGTTTATCCAGACACTGACTGAGGTTCAACAATTCGATTCAGTTCTGACACTAGCTACCCAGAGCTAGCACAGACCTCACAGGTTAATGCCTCGGTCCCACAAGACTTTACTAGGTACCACTTTACACCAGTGGCAAGTCCTGGGCCACCTTCTCACTGACTGGCTATAAATCAGGGGTTCCCATGTTTCCCTCCTCATTTTCTAGAATTGCTCATAGAACTCAAGAAAGCACTTTGCACTTTGCACACTATTACCCCTTTATTAGAAAGGACACAACTCAAGAACAGCCAAACAGAAGTGGCATGTAGGGAAAGATATGGGGCTGGGAGTACGTGGAGCTTCTGTGCCCTCTTAGACACACCACCTTCCCAGAATCTCCATATGTTCACCAACCCAGAAGCTTCCGGGCCCTGTTGCTTAGGGGTTTTAATAGAGGCTTCATGACATAGGCACAATCGATGGAATCATTGACCATTGGTGATTGAACTCAACTTTCGGTCCCTGTCCCCTCGCCAGTGGTCGGAGGTCAGGGGTTGGGGCTGAAAGAGCCAACCCTCTAATCCTGCCTTGGTTTTTCTGGTGATCAACCCCCATCCTGAACATGTACCCCAACCACCTGTCATCTCATCAGCATACAAAGAATCCCCTATTACTCCAGAGACTCCAAGGGTTTTAGGAGCTGTGTGCCAGGAACCAGGGACAAAGACCAAATTATATTACCACAGGGGTCAAACTAGGTTCAGTCCGGGTGAACACGGAAGAAAGGCCATTGGGTGTAGAAAGGAGGACATCTGCCAAGCATCAACTGACCAGGAGAATCTTCTCCCGAACATATGCCAAAGAAAAATGAGTCCATAGGTCATATCCTTCAAAAGACATACACACGAAGGCTCAAAACAGCTGAACAGGACTTTAAGGAAATCTGTCAGGCCACAGGTTGACTGTTGAGATGATGGAACATAGGCTTTAGTGATCACACTCAATAAAGAATACAGTCTTTGTAAAACTGGTAGGCGTGACCTCAAAACAACCCAAATGCCTGCCAATTGGTGAATGGATAAGCAAACCATGGTGTGTTTACACAGTAGAATTGTCTCAGTAATTTTTTAAAAGAGGAGTGAGCTTCAACTCCGTGCAATAACATGGATGAATCCCCAAATCTTGGGGATGAACAAAAGACTCAGAAGAGTACCCACTGCTTGATTCCGTTTATCAACAGTTCTAAAATCTGCAAAGTGAATCTACAGTGATTCGTTACCTGAGAGACCAGGTATTGCCTGGGAAGGGGCATGAAGGGACCTTCTGAAGAGCTGAACCACTGTCTATCCTGATCTGAGTGGGGCTGCATGAGTACATGCATATGTAAAACACTTCAAGCTATGCACCTAGGATTTGTGTATTTTGTTGTTTGTAAATTTTACCTCAAAAAAAATTGTAAAGTTTTTAAAAAGAGAGAGAGACTAAGTGACGTCACAGAAAATGGGGGAACCGTGCACTTAAAGAATCAGTTCCTCCACTGAAACAATCAGGAAGGTTATAGGAGGAATAAAACTACTGTGTCTACTGAGAAAAACAGAGTATGATACGCATGCCCAGGATGGAACATATGCTCAGAAAAGACCTGAACAGTCTCTAGGCTGCCACTTCTGATGGCTCCGTGAGATCTACACAAGCAAAAGATGAAGGCTAATGCAGAGTTGAAGGTGACCTGGCTTAACCCTGAAGGAGTGCCCCAGTTCAGAATTAAACTGTAAAGTACCAGGAAAGTAACTTTCTTTTTGGCTCCAGGTCTTTAAGGAAGTCTGTCAGGCCACTGACTGACCACTGAGATAATGAAACATAGACTTTAATGATCATACTCAATAAAGAATACAGTCTTTGTAAAAAATAGTTTGGAAAAGTCATTAAACAAAAACAAATGGATGACTGAAGCCATCAAAAATCAACAAAAGCAAACCCTCAAGAAGGGAGAAAATCTGATCTCCGGAGCTACCACACTATAATATTCAAAATGTCAAGTTTTCAACAAAAAGATTATAAGTCATACAAACAAATTGGGAAAATATGGTCCATTCATGAGAAAAATATAAATATAAACCATCCCTGAGGGAGTTCAGACATTAGGCTTTCTAGACAAAACATTTGAAGTCTGCTATTTTAAAATTTTGCTTTAAGAGTTCAGGGAAACTATGAATAAAGAACTAAAGGAAATCAGAAAAACAATGCATTGACAATATCAATACAGAAATATAAACTAGTAAGAAAGGACCAAATATAAATTCTGGAGATAAAGAGTACAATAGCTGAAATGAAAAATTGACTACAGAAATTCAACAGCAGATTGAACAGGAAGAAGCAAACATCGGCAAACTTGAAGACAGGACCATTGAAATTATTCAATCTGTAAAACAGACTGAAAAAAGTGAATAGGGCCTAAGAGACCTGTGGGACAACACCAAACACACCAATGTTTAGCATTTTGGAAATTTCAAAAGAAGAGAGAAAGGGGTGAAAAAAAATTAGAGATACAATGGTCCTAAACTTCCCAAAGTTGATGAAAGATATGAATTTACACATTCAAGAGGTTCAAAGAACACCTAGTAAAATGAACTCAAAGAAATTCACATTGAGACACATTATAATGAAACTGCTAAAACACAAAGACAAAGAGAGAATCTTGAAAGAAGCAAGACAAAGTGACTCCTCATGTACAAGGGATCTACAATAAAATTAACAACTGATTTCTCATAAACCATGGAGGCCAGAAGGGAATGTGATGATATATTTAAAGTGGTGAAAAAATACCCCACATTCATGGTCTTTCAAGAATTTTTATACCCAGAAAAATTATCCTTGAAAAAAGAAAATGAAGAAGTGGCCAGGCATGGTGGCTCACGCCTGTAATTTCAGTACTTTGGGAGGCTGAGGTAGAAGGATTTCTTGAGCCCAGAAGTTTGAGACCAGCCTGGGCAACATAGCACGACCTCGTCTCTACAAAACAAGGAAAAGAAAAGAAAAGAAAAATTAGCTAGGTGTGGTGGCACATACCTATAGTCCCAGCTACTCAGGGGACTGAGACAGAAGGATCATCTGAACCCAAGAGGCTGAGGCTATGGTGAACCACGATTATGCCACTGCACTCCAGTCTAAGTGACAGAATGAGACCCTGCCCCCCCAAAAAATGAAATTAAGACATTCCCACATAAACAAATCCTGAGGGATTTCATTGCTAGAAGACCTACCCTGCAAGAAATATTCAAGGGAGTCCTTCAGGCTGAAATGAAAGGACACAAGACAGACAGTAATTTAAAGTCATATGTGTCTATGGCCATACCACTCTGGACTTGCCTAGTCTCATCTGTCATATGAAAAGATAAAAAACTCCAGTAAAAAAAAAAAAACTACATATATAAATATAAAAGTCAACATTATCATAATTTTTTTTGAGTTGGAGTCTCACTCTGTTGCCCAGACTGGAGTGCAGTGGCCGCTCCCGGCCACCGCAGCCTCGACCTGCTGGGCTCCGGCGATCCTTCCGCCTCAGTCTTCCAAGTAGCTGGAATTATAGGCATGCGCTACCACGCCCGGCTGATTTTTTGATTTATTGTAGAGATGAGGTCTTGCTGCCCAGGTGGGTCTCGAACCTGCCGGCTCAGGCAATCCACTCACCTCAGCCTCCCAAAGGCGCGGGATTACAGGCTGAGCCACTGAGCCTGGCTCATAATTTTATATCGATAGCTCCTCTTTTTATTTATTATACTGTTTAAAAGACAAATGCATTTTAAAATCATACATTTACATTAATGTGTATAAAGATATCATTTGTGATAACAATAATATAAAGGTGGGTGGGGTAAAGATGTACAGGAGCAGAATTTTTGTAAGTTATTGATGCTGAGTTATCAATTCAATTTAGATTTTATAAATTTAAGATGCTAAATGTAGTTTCCACAGTAACCACAAGGTATTAGCTATAGAATATGCACAAAAGGAAATGAGAACAGAGTTCAAATATTTCACTAAAAATAACATCTAATACAAAATAACAAAACAGTATTAATGTGTATAAAGATATCATTTGTGACAAAAAATAATGTAAAGTTGGGTGGGGACAAAGCTGTAGCCACAAAGTAACAGCTATAGTAATCACAACAATGACAGCTATGGAATATACACAAAAAGAAATGAATGGAGTTTAAATAGTTCATTAAAATATCACCTAACACAAAATAATAAAACAGTAATGCAGGAAATGAGGGACATAAGAGCTAAAATGGCATTTTTTTTTCTTTTTTTGGAGTGGGAGTTTCACTCTGTCACCCAAGCTGGAGGACGGTGGCACAGTCCCAGCCACCGCAGCCTCGACCTGCCAGGTTCAGGTGATCCTTCTGCCTCAGCCTTCCAAGTAGCTGGAACCACAGGCATGCACCACCATGCCCGGCTAATTTCATGATTTATTGTAGAGATGAGGTCTCACCAAGTGGCCCAGGCTGGTCTCAAACCCGATCCTCTCACCTCGGCCTCCCAAAGTGCTGGAATTATAGGCATGAGCCACCGCGTCCAGCCTAAAATGGCATTTTGAAAGCAAAGTGACAGAAGTTAAGTCCATCCTTATCAGTTATTAATTTAAATGTAAATTGATTACACTTTCTGATCAAAAGACAGATTTTGGAAGAATGAATAAGAACACATAACCCAACTAAATGATGTCTGCCAGCAACTCACTCTAGATTCAAAGGCATAAGTAGATTGAAAGCAAAAGAATAGAAAAAGACATTTCATACAAATAATAGCCAAAAGAGAGCAGGAATGGCTATACTAATATCAGACAAAATAGTCTTTGAATAAAAAATATTTACAAAAGACAAATAAAGACATTATACTATATTAATAGAAGATTCAACAGAGCAAGATGATAAAACTGTTATAAACATTGGCATACCTAGTAAAAAAACCATCCAAAAATATAAGGCAAAAAACTGATAAAATTAAAGGGAGAAATAGAAACTTCTGCAATAATAGCTGGAGACTTCAATACCCCACCTTTAATAATGAATAGAACAACCAGACAGTAGATAAATTTAAGGAAATAGAGGACTTAGGCAACAAGATGAACCAATTAGATCTACCAAAGATATACGGAAAGTTCTACCCAACAACAAGAGTGTACACATTCTTCTCAAGTGCACATAGGACATTTTCCAGGATAGATCGTAAGTTAGGTCACAAGTTGTCACACCAGCATTTATGGATATCATAGACAGTATCTTCTCCAACCACAAGGGGATGAAGTTGGCAATCAAACAGAAGAAAAACTGGAAAATTCACAAATGTGTAGAAATTAAACAACACATTCTGAAATAACCAATAAATCAAAAAATAAGTCACAAGGGAAACTAGAAAATACTTAGAGCCAAATGAAAATGAAAACACAACATTACAAAATGTATGGGATGTAGTAAAAACAGTGCTTGTCCATGGGGAAATTTATAGCAATAAATGACCACACAAAAAAGAAGATCTCAAATAATCTAATTCTACACTTTAAGGAATTAGAAAAAGAAGAGCTAACTAAACCCAAAGTTAGTAGAAAGAAGGAACAAATAGGGATTAGAGTGGAGACAAATGAAATAAGGGACAAAAAAAAAAATAAAGTTCATAAAACCAAACGATGGTTCTTTGAAAAGACTGACAAATAAAAATTGACGATTTTTTTTTTTTTAGTTACAGTCTTACTCTGCTGCGCAGGCTGGAGTGCATTGGCACACTCACAGCCATGATATCCTTGACCTACTGGGCTCAGATGATCCTTCCGCCTCAGTTTTCCAAGTAACTGAGACTACAGGCACGCACCACCATGCCTGGCTAACTGTTTGATTTATTGTAGAGACAAAGTCTTGCCAAGCTGTGCGGGCTGGTCTTAAACCTCTGGGCTCAGGCAATCTTCTAACCTCTGCTTCCCAAAGTGCTGGGATTACAGGTGTGAGCCACTGGGTCAGCCAAAATTGACAAATCTTTAGCTAGATTGATTGAGAATCAATTAATTAAGAAAAAGAGTGAGAAAGACTCAAATTACTAAGAAATCAAAAATGAAAGAGGGTGCATTATTACTGACTTTATAAAAATAAAAAAGATTATTGAAAATACTCTAAATAAGTGTAGATCAATAAATTTGATAGCCTAGATGAAATGGAAAAATTCCTTGAAACATACAAACAAGCAAAATGGACTCAGGAAGAGATAGAAAATCTGAATAGGCCTACCCAAGTAAGGAGATTGAATGAGTATTTAAAAATCTCCCAACAAATAAGAGTCTAGGACCAGGAGGTTTCACCAGTGAGTTCTACCAATTTTGTTTTGTTTTTGAGTTGAGGTCTCACTCTGTCACTCAAGCTAAAGTACAGTGGCACAACCATGGTTCATTGCAGCCTCGACCTCCCCACAGGCAATCCTTCCACTTCAGCTTCCCGAGTAGCTGGGACTAAATTCTACCAAATATATATTTTCTTAATGCCAGTTTTCCTCAAATACTTCCCAAAATTTAAAGAGGAAAGAATGCTTTCTGTAAGAAACAAAATGGTGATTCATTTTCAAAATGACAATTTGTTATTTCACTTCCTGGTCCTTCCTTCTTTCCTGGCAGGCTTTCTCTTTTGGAAGACTTCCTTTGATGAGTATTGAGACCCAATCAGAACCTAGAAACATGTATTTTACCTTATTTGTGTAGAAACTGCTTGTGTTTTACTTTATTTGTATAAAATTATTGCTTAGGTGATGTCTGAGAAAGTGAAGCAATCTCTGAAGTACTGAGCCAATTTGAGAAACCAGGGGAAGGTCTTGCACTTTAGGGCATAAATACACTGGTTGTAAACACCTCAGCATGCCTGCTCACCCAAGAGGCACCCGTTCTTGCAAGAATGAGATTATAAGAACTGTCTCACTCCTCAGGCCTCTGAGTCTCCATGTCATGCTTTGATGACAAAACTGAGGAGGATCAATTCCACCTCCCACAGCCTTGGGGCTCATCAGGGATACCTGCAACTGCAGGATCAGACCCCTGTTGGAGTGAGAGATGCATTTCACCCAGTTTTAGATGGCTCACTCCGGCTGGGCAATCCTGGTTCCCGTTGCTCTGTAGCTAAACCTAAGACCACTATCTGAGACTCAGCAGAAGAGATGCTGAACAGGCAGGCACCACCTGCAGCAACCTGGTAACTTGTACATGAGCCAAGGTAGGAAAATTGAACTATAAGTACTGCTTTGGAGGATGGGGAAATTCTCAGAGGTTGAGTGTGTGTGGCTGAATTGTATCTCAAGATACAAAGTGAGTCCCAATGCTTGCAAGAACCCTCCAGTAAGGGGGTTTGAGTACTTTAGGAAAAACTCAGAATCCTAACACTTGTAAGAAACCTCCAGTGGGGATGGGAGCTTGAGTACAATATGAGGAGACTGCATACTCACCTGGTAATTAAGAATGGGTAATAAGCAGACTAGGCCTAGGAAGGGAGGTCAAGAGGACCCCCTTGAAGTTCCCCCAGATAGTCCATTGGGGCAAATTTTAAAGAACTGGAAAAGTGATTCCAAAACAAAAGGAAAGGGAAAGAAGAAAAATGATTAAATTTTGTTGCTTTGTATGGACTAAAGAACCAATCTGCCAGCCTTCAGTGTTTTGGCTGAAATTTGACTCCAATGAGTACTGGCTTTGTCAGGTATTAGTAATCTGTGTAAACAATAAACCCTCTGTTTCATCTGAGGAAAGGGATTATGCCCTTTGTTGGCTTCCAGGAACCCTTCCTATGTTTCCCCTTCACATGGAAAATAAAGAAGAGAAAATATCTGGACCTCTAGAGGAAAAGGAGAAACCTTGGGATCCAGTTTTCTATATACCCTCCCATAATCCCCAAGAAGACCAGGGATCTGGGAGGGCAGTGGAGGACTTCAGAGTTATCATAAACTCAAGAAATGAAATTTCCAAGTCCTAAACTCATGTATCCTGATTTGAAAAGAGAATTGGAACAAGCAAAAGGGATTTTGAAAAATTCCCTTTTCCCCCCAGTGGTCCAGATAAAGATTCAAAATTGTTCCCACTAAGGGATGTTCCCTTGGGACAGGGAGAAATTGGCTTTGTTAATTCCCCACTTACTAGTACTGAAGTAATAAATTTCAAAAAGGAAATGAAATCATTATTAGATGATCCTTTAGGATTAGCCGATCAAGTTGATCAGTTTCTTGGACTTGATATATATACCTGGATAGAACTGACATCTATTATGAACACTTTATTCTACTGGTGAAGAAAGGGGAATGGTTCAAAGGGCTGCTGTGTCTATCTGGGAATAGGAACATCCCTCGGGCCCAGGAGTACAACCAACCAAACAAAAATATCCAAACACAGATCCCAGATGGGATAACAATAACCCTGGAGATAGAGTTAGAATGCAAGATTTAAGGGAATTAATCATTAAAGGAATTAGAGAGTCAACCCTGAGATCCCAAAATGTCTCAAAGGCCTTTGGAATCCAACAAGAGAAGGAGGAAACTCCAAAGGCCTTTTTACAACAACTTAGAGATCAAATAAGAAAGTAGTCAGGATTAAACCCAGAAGATTTTGCAGGACGGAGCCTTCTAGAGGTTAATTTTGTTAACCAAAAGTTGGCCAGACATTGCAAGAAAGTTGCAAAAACGAGAGGGATGGAATGAAAGACCTATTGAGATATTAAGAGAAGCACAAAAGTTGTTTGTTAAAAGAGATGAGGAGAAGCAAAAACAAAAAGCTAGAATCATGGTAAGCACTGCAGAATAGGTAGTCAGAAAAAAAAATTAGAAACCCTCTGGGCAAGACCTGGGTATCAAAAGGGACTAAAGGAAGGCTTAACCCAAAAAGAACTCTGAAAAGGGAATTTAATCAAAAGGGAGCTGGATGCTATCATTGTAACAAACAAGGGCATTTCAAGATAGTCCTGAGTTTTAAAAGAAGAAAGAAATAGTCTCCCTTATGGCATTAGACGCGGAATAGGGAAGTCAGGGGTTCCCCTTTATCAAACTCCACCAGGAACCCTCGAGAAATCTGAAGGTGGGACCTAATGAGGACACTATCTTCCTCATTGATACCAGGGTAACTCACTCCTCCCTAATCTTCCAACCCCAAAATGTTAAATTTTTACCAGAAAAGCTTCTAGTCTCCAGAATAAAGGGAGAAAGATTTCATGTTCCTATATTTGAACCGATAATTATAAAGACTGAAACTGAGACAATGACAGGGTCATTTTTATTTGTCTCAGAAGCAGGAATAAATCTCCTAGGCAGAGACCTAATTGTCCAGGTGGGCCTTAAAGTAGGGATAGAACAAGGTCAACTTAGGTCCGAATAGCATATCTCACAGAGGAAGAAACGCAAAAAAATTAGTCCTAAAGTATGGGTGACAGAAGGAAATTGGAGAGGTCTACAAATTCCCCTTATTCAGATTTCTTTAAAGCAATCAGTAGCTTTTATATTCAAGCTATTAGATCCTGTGTCCAGAGGCTGGCCAGAGTGTATTCAAGTCATTGCAAATACTGCCTTGCTAGTTGAAGAAAGTCAGAAGTTAACCTTCGGAGGAACCCTTCTGGTTTGTACCCCTCATCAAGTCCAGGCCATCTTGAATCAAAGGACTGACCATTGGTTAACTGACCCCAGAATATTAAAATATGAGTCAATACTATTATAGAGGGATAACCTAACATTAATTACAGATTCTCATATGAACTTAGCAAGTTTCCTGAAAGCTGGGGAAAAAGAAAATCAAGAGACATTGGATCATAACTATCTAGATATTATTGAATACCAAACTAAAACCAGATTAGATCTAAGAGAAAAAGCCACTCTGTGCTGGCATTAGGTTGTTCATAGATGGTTCCTCCAGAGTGATTAAAGGCAAAGGGCATAATGGATACTCAGTTATGGGTGGGAATAATCTATCTGTTTTATGAAAAAGGAAGGCTACCTAACTCATGGTCTGGAAAAACTTGTGAATTATATGCTCTTAATCAAGTCCTAGAAATACAGATAAGGAAGGTACAAGCTATACAGATTCTAAATATGTTTATGGAGTAGTTCATACTTTTGGAAAAATCTGGGTGGAAAGGGGTCTAATAAATAGTAAAGGAAAGGAATTAGTCCACAGGGAACTAATTAAACAAATTTTAGAAAATTTACTACTCCTCACTGAAATAGCTGTAACACATGTAAATGGTCATCAACAAGGAAGTTCTTTTGAGATAGTTGTTAATAGACTAGCCGATGAAGTAGACAAAGAAACTGCCTTAAAGAATGAAATCAAGCTTCTGAACCATACCCCTAACTTGCCTGTAATCACTATAAGACCACATTTTACTGAAAAGGAAAGAGATGAGAAAGGTAAGAGGTGCTCCAAACAAGGAAGGGAGGTGAATTCTCCCTGATGGAAGAGAGATGGTTAACAAACCAATTATTAGGGAATTAATGACTATATTAATTAAGGGAAGCCATTGGGGAGCTCAACCAATGTATGACACACTCTTTTTTTTTTGAGTTGGAGTCTTACTCTGTCGCCCAGACTGGAGTGCAGTGCCTGCTCCCGGCCACCGCAGCCTCCACCTGCTGGGCTCCAACGATTCTTCCGCCTCAGCCTTCCAAGTAGCTGGAACTACAGGTGCATGCTACCACACCAGGCTAATTTTTAAATTTATTGTAGAGATGAGGTCTTGCCAAGTTGCCCTGGCAGGTCTTGAACCCGCGGGCTCAGACAATCCACTCACCTCAGCCTCCCAAAGCGTGGGATTACAGGCTGAGCCACCAAGCCCGGCTGTGTGACACACTCTTAAAAACCTATGGATGTGTAGGAATTTATGCTATTGCTAAACAAATCTGTGAAGGATGTATAATTTGTCAGAAAGTAAATAAAAAGACAATCAGGGGGCCATTAAAAGGAGGAAGAACTCCTGGATTAAGACCCTTCCAAAATATACAAATTGATTTCGCTGAGATGCCCAAGGTTGGAAAACTTAAGTAATTATTAGTAATTGTTGATCATCTTACTGGGTGGGTGGGGGCACACCCAACAAAACACCTACAACAGGGTCTGTAATAAAAATACTTGTGGAACAGGTAGTCCCTAGATTCGGTCTAATAGAAAACATTGATTCAGATAATGGAAACCATTTTACCTCGAAGGTATTACAAGGTATTACTACAGCACTCCAAATGTGATAGAACTTTTACATACCCTGGCTTCCATCATCCTCAGGATGGATAGAGCGAATGCTAGAAATAAAGTTGCCCTGGGTCAAATGTCTTCCTATAACCCCCCTCCGAATTAGACTTGGGTTTGTCACCCTTTTATATGGGTTGCTCTATCTAGGTAGAGTAACAGATTTACAGACCCTGGAGACCTACTGGGGTTGGGGATTATTTCCTCCCTTGAGAACCACCAAAATGTCTAATGACTTGTAGACCTCTATTATTAGACTTTATGGGCCATTAATATACAGACAACCAAAGGTAAACCTTACCTCTTTCACAGTAACTTGATAATCAATGTGACTAAAACCTCACACTATAAAATTTGATGCATGCCAAGTTTTGGCTTGTGGATCAATTTTTAAGGGAATATATTTCAGCTATCTCCTCTATCCTATCTTCCCTTAGATTAAAAGGACTCCTTGCTCAAACGCCTCCTCTCGAGTTCACCATTCACCATTTTCAGCCTGGAGACTGGGTGTTAATCAAGATTTGAAAGGAAAGCAAGCTCCCACCTAACTGGGAAGGACCGTATCAAGTGATCCTGACTACTGAGATGGCAGAAAAGGGGTGGACACATCATCCCCGAGTCAAGAAATCAGTAACAGGGACTATGGTAAAAGAGAAGGAAGATTGGTAGGAGGTTTTTCAAATAAAACCTCGAAAGACAAAAAGAAGAAAAAGCTAATTTAAAATGTAGTCTCCCTAAATGTTCCTGATACGCTCCTTATAACTCTACATATAGTGACTGCTTTTGTTGTCCTATCTTTCTGTTTTATTAGACATTTATGTGAAGGGTCTCTTAATTCTGAACACCCATGGGATTATTTCCTCCCTTGAGAACCACCAAAATGTCTAATGACTTGCAGACCTCTATTATTAGACTTTATGGGCCATTAATATACAGACAACCAAAAGTAAACCTTACCCCTTTCACACTAACTTGATAATCAATGTGACTAAAACTACATCACCTCAAACTAAAAAATGTGATGCATGCCAAGTTTTGGCTTATGGAAACCTAGAAAAGCAAAAACAATTATCTCAGGCAGACAAAAATCTTTGTCCTGAACCAAATGTAGGTGAGGAGCATTTAGATTTTAAAAACTTTGAGGAATCCCAAACCCACAGGAGCCTCTGTCCCAGTTGGGATAATGTGTGGCGAACTACCCAAATTCAAGGTTGGGCAACAACTCTCTGGAAAATAATGAAACCCCTACAGTCCCTGAAATACAAAATACACTTATCTAAGGGGATTCCACCGACAGCCTGTAGGGATTTAGAATGTAACCCTATACTTTTGACTATTAATGGTCCTGCTACTTTAAATCAACAGATTTACATGGTACCTCGAGTTTACAGGTTAGGAGCTGACATTTAGGACGAGGCCCTCGAGGACAATTAACCCTTCTTTGGGTCAAAACCATGGCTATAGGTGCACTGAAACCAACCCCGAGTTCCAGTGAATGTTATAACCTCCCTAGCAATGATCCCAAACATGTAACTATAGTTGAAATTAAAGATTTAAAACAAACTATAGAACTCGAAACCGGTTATAAGGAAACAAATGCCTTTTTCTGCCACTCTAAATAAGGATGATTGCTATGCATGTGCCACAGAACGGTTGCAGGTTCAAGTGGTTCCGTTCCCTATCGGCTGGGATATGGACCCCATCGAGAAGAGGGAAATGAGAAGTGCAATAGCCTGTCCTTGCTTCACCCTGGCTTGCAGAAGCCAGATTCGAAGGTAATTCCTTCCTTTTCTCTGGAGCTGAATCACACCTCCTGTCTCTCCAGATGGGAGGAAGGGTTCACTACTCCCGTAGGGCAGCTACAGACTTGTACCCACATCCTGGATGTCTCAGAGGTACATGAGGGCTACTACTATCACTTTAACATCCCTTGAGTGATGTTTGATGGTATTATGGAGGGAGGAAACTTAGAGACCTGTTACTGTCCAAATGGGCCGGAATCTGTTCTTTGGTTCAATTGATTATCCCATTCATCCTGGCATTTTGCTGCAACCTAAAAATTCATCCTCAATATGGAAATAAGAGGTCATTACAAGGATAATTTGATCCCTATATATATATATATATATACACATTGATGCTATAGGAGTGCCCTGAGGAGTCCCTAATGTATTTGAAGCTAGAAACCAAATAGCTCCAGGATTTGCGTCTATGCTCTTCTGGTGGTCAACTATTAATAAGAATGTAATTGGATGAACTACATTCACTATAACCAACAAATGTTTATTAATTATACTAGAGATGCTGTCAGAGGAATTGTGGAACAACTGGATGCCACCAGCTGATTGACTTGGGGAAACTGTATGGTATTAGATATGATGCTAGTTAAGAAAGAGGGAGTCGGTGTTATGTTTGGAGGAAAATGTTGTATTTTTTATTCCAAATAACACAGCCTCTGATGGAACTATCACCAAGGCACTACAAGGGTTAACTACTCTGGCCAATGAATTGGCCCAAAATTCTGGAATTGATGATCCTTTTACAAATCGGATAGAAAGCTGGATTGGAAAACAGAAAGGAATGATAGACTCAAGCTTAACCTCTCTTGTAACTGTAGCAGGAATACTAGCAGCTGTAGGTTGCTGCATAATTCCCTGTGTTAGAGTTTTAGTCCAAAGACTTATAGAAACTGCTGTTAATAAACAAATGCCCATAGGTTATTCCCCTAATAATCTCCTGATAATGGAAACTGAATTAAATTTTGAGGAAGAAAGTCAGAAACTATTAAAAAATTTGAAACAAACTTGAATCATAATGCAAATGAAATCAAAACTACTTAAAAATTAGCTGGGCTCAGTGGCTCAGCCTGTAATCCTGCGCCTTTGGGAGGCTGAGGTGAGTGGATTGCCTGAGCCTGCGGGTTCAAGACCCGCTGGGCAGCGAGACCTCATCTCTACAATAAATCAAAAAAATCAGCCGGGCATGGTACCGCATGCCTGTAATTCCGGCTACTCGGAAGGCTGAGGCGGAAGGATCACCGGAGCCCAGCAGTTCGAGGCTGCAGTGGCCGGGAGTGGCCACTGCACTCCAGTCTGGGTGACAGAGTGAGACTCCAACTCAAAAAAAAAAAAGATAGAGAAAGAAACTGTAAGAAACAAAATGGTGATTCATTTTCAAAAAGGAGATTTGCTGTTTCACTTCCTGTTCCTTCCTTCTTTCCTGTCAGGCTTTCTCTTTTGGCAAACTTTCTTTGATAAGCATTGAGACCCAATCAGAATCTAGAAACATGTATTTTATCTTATTTGTATAGAAACTGCTTGTGTTTTTCCTTATTTGTATTAAATTATTGCCTAGGCAATGTCTGGGAAAGTGATGTAACCTCTGAAGTACTTAGCCAATGAGGAAGCAGGGGAGGGATTGTGCTTTAGGGCATAAATACGCTGGCTGTAACCACCTCAGTGCACCTGCTCACCCAAGAGGTGCCTGTTCTTGCAAAAACGAGATTAAGAGCTGCTTCACTCCTCCAATCTCTGAGTCTCCATGTCGTGCTTTGATGACAAAACTGAGGAGGATCGATTCCACCTCCTACACTTCCTAACTCATTTTATAAAGCCAAAATTACCCCAATACCAAAGTCAGAGAAAGACACTACAAGACAACTACAGATTAATATCCCTTATGAGTATAGAGGCAGCAAAATACTAGCAAACCAAATTCTGTAGCATATTAAAAGTGTTTTACACAATGACCAAATATGAATTATCCCTAGAATGCAAGAAGGGTTCAACATATGAAAAGCAAGCTCTGAAATATAGCACATGAATGGAATAAAGGGAGGAAAAACACATTGTCTTTTCAGCTGACGCTAAAAGAGCATTTGACAAAACCCAAACCTTTTCCATGATTAAAAAAAAATCAACTAAAAATAAAGGAATCTTCCTCAATGAGAGACAGTCCATATATATATAATCCACTGCTAACATGATGCTCAATGGTGAAAGATTGAAAGTTTTTTCCCTAAGATCAGGAACAAAACAAAAATGGACAAGTTTGCCACTTCTGTTCAGCATAGTACTGGAAATTAAAGAAAAATAAATCTAAAGATTACTATGTCTGTCAATTGGAAGACTTAATTTTTTTAAGACATCAATTCTTTCCAAGTTAATCTACAAATTCAATTAAATTCCAACCATAATTATAGCAGACTTTATATAGAATGTGAAAAGTTATTCTAAAAGGTATGTGGAAATGTAAAAAATAGCTAAAATAATCATAAAATAAAAAAACAAAGTTGGAGTACTTATACCACCTAACTTTAAGACTTACTTTATATCACAGAAACAAAGAACTGAGTACCACATGTTCTCACTCATAAATGGACCCTGAACATTTACCATAACACTATAAGGAAGGGATTGGCAGGAGCCAGAAACTGCCAGGGGAGGGAGGGAGTGGCACATAACATTAATAAGGGTACCTGACCTCAAACCAGGCAAAGTGGGGACCAAAGGGAGGCCCAAACTCTACCTGTATGATGACCACTTGTATACCTAACCCTGAATTGTACTCTATATCTTTAATTTTTTAAGTATATATATATGTGTGTATATATATATATATTTACATACACATAAAGATATAGTAATTAAGATAATTGGGTATTTTCACAAAGCATACATCTGACAAAGTCCCGAATGCAGAATATACAAAGTATTTCTATAAATCAATAAGAAGACAGAACAATTAAAAATGGACAAAGAACTTGAAAAGACATAACATAAGATAATATACAAATGGTGAATATGTGCAATAGTCATCAATAAAACACATCAAAAGTGTTCAGTATCATTAATCAATGTATAAATGCAAATTAAAATCACAAATACCACTATATTACCATTAGAATGGCTTGAGAATAAATGTGAAGCCGAAAGAGTCAATCATTCAAGTCAGATCTTAGTTGGCTAACTGGGCCTATATTGAAAATACAGCCAAGCAGCCATTTACTAACTATAGTTCACACATGTACTCTGTGTCCCTCAAAAGTTCACATCCCTGTTTAGACCATCGGAACTCACTTGAACTAACCAATCAGAGCTCTCCAGAACCAAGCAATCAGAGCTCACCTGAGCTAACCAATCAGAACTGAATTTCCAATCCTGCATTTGCATCAGTGGACCTGATTGGGAACCTGGGTGGGACCTTTTGCTGTAAAATCCAAACTCTTCCTTTGTACTCTGGAATGCAAGTCATTTTACACAGAAGGCTGCCTCTCCAGGGTTTGCAAACAGTTCACTGGAATAAAGTCTCTTTCCTCCAAATTTCTTTTCGGAGAAATTTTGTTCACAGGTTAAGATGAAGAAGATTGACAACAAATCTTGCACTGTATATGGAACAATGGAAACTCTCATATGTCTTTGGTGGAATTGCAGACTGCAAACAACCACCTTTGGCAGACAGTTGAACAGTTTCCTAAAAGTCAGTCTTACACCTGCCATAGAGTACAGTGATTCTATCTATCCTAGGCATTTACCCAATAAAAATTATAAATACATATCCATACAAAGACTTGAACACAAATGTTCAAAGCAGATTCATTCATAATAGTTCAAAACTGTATACAACTCAAATGTCTATACACAGAAGAAAGGGAACGGTGGTATAGCCATACAGTACTAGGAAAACAATATACGCAGAATCATAAATGAATCTCAAAAATATTATGCTGGGTGAAAGAAACCGGACCCAAAATTGTACACACACAGTCCCCAACTTACAATGATTTGACTTACGATTTTTCAAATTTGCAATAATGCAAAAGTGATACACATTCAGTAGAAAACAGTATTCAATAAATCACATGAGATAGTCAACACTTTATTATAAATTAGGTTTTGTGTTAGATGATTTTACCCATCTGTAGGCTAACATAAGCGTTCTGAGTACATTTAAAGTAGTCTAGGCTAAGCTATGATGTTCAGCAGGCTAGGTGCATTAAATTCATTTTCAACTTATGATACTTTCACCTTATGATGGGTTTATCAGTACTTAACCCCATCATAAGTCGAGGAACATCTGTACTGCATAATTCCATTTATATGAAATTCTAGAAGAGGCAAAAGCTAATGTGTGGTGATAAAAATCAGAGCAGTGGTTGCTTCTGAGAGGGTGGGAAGGGGCACAAGGAAACTTTCAGATGCGATGGAAATACGCTGTTTTGATGTGCCTTTCTTTGTTAAAACCGATTGAATAGTGCACTGAAGATCTCACCATTTCACTGTAAACAAATTGTGCCACGATAAAACATAAATTTTAGAAAAAGATGTGACAGGCATTGAGACTATTTAGGGCAACTAGAACTTTGATGCACTGCAGATGGGGAGACACAATGGTACAGTCACTTTGGCAAACAGTTTGGCAGTTACTTATAAAGTTGAACATGCACTTACCATGTGACCCAGTAATCCCTCTTCTAAGAATATATTCAAGAGAAATGGAAACACGTGCGTGCAATGGCTTTTACGCATATGTTCAAAGCAGCTTTATTCACAATGGCCAAGAAATTAGAAATTGCTCTGAGGTCCACCCACAGGTGAATGGGTGAACAAATTGCGATACATTCAAGGGAATATCATTCAGCAATGAAGAGGAGTGAGTTACTGATACACTCAACATGCTAAGCGAAAGAAGCCTGTGACTCTCTTTATATGAAATTCCTAGAAAAGGCAGAAAAGTCTGTAGTTGCTTGAGGCTGGACTTCAAAGCATCAGAAGGGAACTTTCTGGGGTGCTGGAAATGCTTTCCATCTTGATGTGGTGGTAGCTGTCACGTGAATATATATCTGTCAAAACTTATAGAAATGGAAATGGATGTAGTTTAGTGTGTGTAAATGAAACCTCGATAAAGTTGTTTATTAAAATAAGTTCATTGTAAAATAGGGAGCAAACTGGTAGACAGGTAGAGTTTCAGGCTGGAGTTCAGACCGTGTGGATTAGGTCCATATGTGGATTTCAAGGTACACGTGAAGAGGACACAGACCTCAGATCCTCCACAGAGCCTCCCTCAGATGTCTGGGATCCTAGACCCAAGCTCCATCCCCAGTTACCTACTGGTCAAAGGTCCTTGAGAGCGAGAAATGGGATTCCCCATTCATTCACTCCTTTATTCAATCAACAAACGTGTTAAGTTTGTACTGTGTATTATGCACAAGACAATAGACTAGTCCTTCTTGGCGCTTAGGTTCTATTAAGTAAACAGAAATCAGACCCCCCCCAAAGAAAAATGTTTAAGCAAAGTCCTAAGGAGGAAGAGGAGCTGGCTCAGGACCTCCTCGTCGTTACATCCACGGGGCTCAGCCCCTCAGGCGCTTGATAAATGTTTATGAATAAAAAGATGCTTTGTGCAGTCAGAACTCTCCAGAAAATTCTCCAGAGAAACAGAACCGATGGGAGAGACAGAGACAGAAAGCCTGATGCTAAGGAACTGGCTCACGGGACTGAGGGACACATGGGACACACAGTACTTGGGTTATCCTGAGGAAGAAAGGGCACAGCAGGAACAGAAAGCTGACTTACTAACCTCGGCTGCAGCTTACGGCCCTGGCAGTCCTGCGGTGGTCCTTCTGGTGCAGATCCCAGAGGACAAAGGGCTGTTCTCTCTCCTTGCGGTGCAGGCCACTTACTCGGCCTAGCCTGAGAGGAAGGGGCAAGGCTGAGGCCATGACAACTGCCCTCATGTCCTGGACCATTAGCCCAGAGTTGAGCACCAAGGGTGGCCGCAAGCAGTGGCCATGGCAGGTAGGCAAGGTGGCCCCAGCCGCCAAGGAGAACAGAGGCAGGAGTGGCAAAGGGACAGCAGCAGGGAGGGCCGTCATAGTGGAGAGGGACAGCAACGTGGCCCAGTGGACAATAACCCTGAATCAAGATGGAAGTGTGAGCGGTGTCCCCCAGGGCATCCCAGAAATACCCACAGGGCAGGGGTCGCCGCAGGGGCTGAGCGCTGGGAACACAGGGGGAACCACCATCCAGGAGATGTGGCGTGGGTGTGGGCACAGCAGTTGCCGTGGACGCCCCTGGCCAGACCCCTTTGGGCCACCTTACGTTGCTGCTGCTGGCGCTTCAGGCACTTGCCTCTGTCTTCCTTCTTCTCTGTCTGGGCACCCGCTGATGCCAGAGAGCTTGCTGGGATGCCCAGAGATGGAGAAGACTTGATGCCCTTGGACACAGCCCTCAATCAGTGGGGGTGGCAGCCAGGGGACCAGTGCCTCCGACCTCCTCGTTCCTGGTAGAATGATCTTGCCCACTATGCCAGGCCCTAGCCAAGAGTGGCTTTTAAATGAATTGAAAGTAAATATGAGCCAGGCTCGGTGGCGCAGCCTGTAATCCCGCGCCTTGGGAGGCTGAGGTGAGTGGATCACCTGAGCCCGCGGGTTCGAGACCCGCCTGGGCAACTTGGCGAGACCGCATCTCTACAATAAATCAAAAAAAAAAATAATTAGCCGGATGTGGTAGCGTGCGCCTGTAGTTCCAGCTACTTGGAAGGCTGAGGCGGAAGGATCACCGGAGCCCAGCAGGTCGAGGCTGCGGTGGCCGGGAGCGGCCACGGCACTCCAGTCTGGGCGACAGAGTGAGACTCCAACTCAAAAAAAAATAAAAATAAAAATAAAAGTAAATATGAGTAAAAATTCATTTCTGCCATCGCACTAGCCACACTTCTGGTACTCAGCAGCTCTGTAGGCCATCATACTGGACCACACAGATTTAGAATTTCCATCATCCCAGAAAGCTCTGTTGGGCAGTGCTGTCTCAGAGGGTGCCCGGGGCCCTGAGACCCACCAGCTCACTAGGGTTCCCCTTGTTGACTTTTCTCCCTTCCCTGCCTCCCACAGTCTTACCTCCTCCCAAATAAAAGACACACCCAAGTCATTGTCTTAAGGTAGGGAGAACCTAAATTAATGCATTGGGTGACATCGGGTGAGATGGGGGCAGCCGGGGTGACTCGGACACATTGGCTCTGCCATCCACTCACCCCCAGAGCCACCCTCACCTGAGACCCCTGAAGGAGCTGGGGGACTCTGTTCCTGCCACTTGGACCCACCCCCACTGCTCCAAAGGTGACATGCAGAGGCCAACGCACAGGGACGTCAACAGCCCTGACATCTGGGACGAACAGGCCCTTGGGCTCTGGGTGGTAGGAGTGGGGGTCAGAGCCCCCGGTCACCCCTCCCTGCCCCACCCCACCCCAAGCTCCCAGCCCTGTCTGCAGCCCGGCACTCAGACCCTGTATCCCCTGTGCCCAGATGGGAACTCCCTACTTTGGAATCTCCTCAGTGCCACGGAGGACACAGAGGCTCTGGGGGGTGGAGGGTGATTCCACAGAAGCCACACAGCTGCTGAGGGACTGAACTAGCTCCTGGTACCCAGGCCCTGGCTGTGCCCCAGCCCCCCAGGCTCTGGAACTGACATGGGGATCATTGGCGTTTCAGGCAGTGCCAAGCCGCAAGCCCGCCAGACCAGGAGGGGCTGGCACCTCCCAGCTAGGGGTCTTTTCTAGAGCCCCAGGCCCTCCCATGGGAGACAAAAGCAGTGAGCCAGCTGGCTTCCCTTCCAGGTGAGTGACCTTCAATCAGGTGAAAGGTACGTGGCTCTAGAAGCCCCGAACGGACTGCTTCTCGGAGGGAGCATTTGGTAGAGTGACAGGGAACAAGAGGACATTCTGGGACAGGGGGTTGGGAGCATCTCACCCTCCGCCCCTACATTCCCTCACTCCCTGGAGTGTCCAGAGCCAGACTGGACAGGGTGGCAGTTGGAGAGCTCACAGCCATGTGCGTCCTCCCTGGGGCACTGTCAAAATCAAATTAACATTTTTTCCATTTTCCCTTTATTGCAAACATATTGGAAGCTGATGCGCAAACTCCATCTCTCCACTGGCTCCCCTGCTCCCTGGTTTCCCGGCCCGGGCTTCCAGGGCAGACCGGGTTCAGGGTGGGGAGGTAGGTCTTATACTGCCCCCCCTGGTCCCCTGGCTCCTGTCCTCCCTGCACCTGCCCTCTGACTCCCAGGCACTCACCCTCCGCTCCCATGGGGCTAGGATCCCAGAGGAGAAAAGGTTTCCGCACCCACCCACCACGGCTCCTTGGAACTCAGAGGCGCCAGGGCCCAGGGCTGGGAGTGCAGGACGCAGACAGCAATATCTCAGTAGGGTCCCCAGAGAGAAGACAAAGACTCCCCAGCGAATCATTCATTCATTCATTTGTTCATTCCGTAGATTCTTGCTGAATACACCTTCTACTCCAGGCCCTGTGGGAGAGGGACCTGGTCCTTCGGGGACACCACAGGGCAGCAGTGGCGAACAGCATGGGAAGTATAGTGAGCCACGGGAGCACAGAAAAGCTCCTGGAGGGCTTCACCAGGGAGGGAGCTTTGGACTTGAGCAGACAGTTTGTGGGATGGAGAAGAAAGGTGAATTCCAGGCAGGCGGGATGGCAGGGGAAAGATGGAGCCAGGATGGGTAAGGCACGGCCAGGCGGGGGTGGATGCAACAGAAGGGGGGGGTGGGGGCTGGCCTGAGTCAGGCTGGAGAGGCAGTCAAGGGCCCGCCTGCAGAGGGCCCGGTGGCCTGGTGGGCAGTGGGGAGCCAGCCAAGGGAGTTGAGCTGAGGAGTGGCGTGGTCAGGTTTGCATGGGAAGGAGGACCGGCCCGAGGGGCAGAGCCCAGGAGTCGGTGACATGGGTGTCACAACAGCCCAGGCCAAATAGGATGAGCTCAGGATAAAGGCTGTGGCAGGAGAGAGAGACGGACCGAGGGTGAGAGGCAAGGAGAGGGAGGGGGGCGACCACTCCCTGGAAAGGGGAGCCCTGAGAAGGAGCCGTGGGGAGCAGACCGCTCAGCCTTGGACTTGGCCGTGAGAGCCTGTGCGTCCCTGGGGGGGGGGCGCATCCAGCTGGCCCTGGACAAGCTGCTGGGAGTCCTGGTGAGGGCCCAGTGGGCGCCCCAGGGGGAGCACGTTGGGTATGCAGCCACAGGAGTGGGGGCCTGGCCCAGGAAGCGGGTCTCGAGAAAAGAAAGGGGTCTGGGTGAGACCTGAGGGCCATCCGGGTTAGAGGGATGATGGGTGAGCTGCTTGGAGGGAGGCTCTGGGAGAGAGAGGCAGCAAGAGACCAGGGCGGGGCTTCGTGGCGGGAGAGTTCGTGATGCCAGGCTTGGCCAGGCGGGTGGGGACCACGCGATGGGGAGCAGGAGCAGCCGCTCTGTCTGTCCATCTGTCCGCGGAGGCCTGGGGACAGAAGCCAGACGGGAGGGAGCCCTGGGGAGAGTGGGCCGTGAGGATGTGGGGGCTGGGAGGCGTGGACAACTCTTGGAAGAAACTTGGCTGCGGACAAATGGAGACAGCAGGGTGGAGCAGCACCTGGGCCCTCAGTAGGGGCTTTTTAACATTTTTAAGCGAGAGCTAACGGAGTGCGGTCATGGCTGAGGCCTGGGGAGCATTGGCAGACGCAGGAGAGCAAGGGGGAGGTGGCCAGGGGGAGGTCCCTGTGTCCAGAGGACATCCGGCCCGCCATGGACAGTGACTGAATAAGCGAGTGATTGGGTACAGATGGCGGGAGCCGGCCTGGACATCACGCAGGGCGCCTGCATGACGGGGACGCAGGAGGGACAGGACAGCCGGGCATGGGGATTTTGCAGACAAGGAACCAGGGAGGGTCTCCATGGGGAGTTGATGAGGAGATCCCCTCCCAAGCGACACTGGACGCCCCCCGACACTGCCACTGAGCACATGTCCTCTCTCCCTCGGTGTCAGCCGGGGAACGCTCAGTCACGCAGGTGGAGGCAGGAGACAGAGCAGGAGCAGGTGGGGCTGGAAAGAGCCTCTGACCCAAAGGCAGGAGGCCTGGGCTCCAGCCCCGCCCTACCTCGGACACAAGAGGCGACTCAGAGCAGAGCCTTCTGCCCGTGGAGCCCCCCCTTTCCCACCTGCAGAATGGGGCCTCAGTGTGCTGCGAGAGGCCTGCCGTGGGAGCATCCCACCAATCCTGCGTTTCAGGCCTGCAGAGTTCAGAAGAGTCCGTGTTCCAGGATCCCAACCTTCTATAACATCATTTCTGTGTTGCCGCCAGGGATGGGTCCAGCCGACGCCTCTCCCTCAAAAACGGCTCTGTCTGCCCACCCCAGCTGCCAGTTCGCCTCCCCTCCCATCTCCCCATCAGCTCCGGGCACGGCCAGCCTCGAACACGTCCCAAGTGAGCACTTGGCAGGCGGGGGCCGTGATTCATGCCCCTCCAGCAGGCTTTGTGGCTCGCCCGCCGGCCCGCCAGAGCATGCAGGACATTCTTGGCCTCACCGTGCGCTCGGGATTAGCAGGGCGGGGGCGGCTGGGGCTGGGGGAGACAGACTGTGTTCTCCGGCCTCGGCGAGGCGGGGGGCGTCCAGGCACGAGCGTGTCTGAAGCGGCGGCCAAGCTGGCCGGGGAGGGAACATCACCCCATAAACCGAGGCCATGTCTGGGACCCAGACAGCAGGACTGGGGTGGGGCCACTGGAGGAAGCCTGCCACCTGCTCCGTGTCCAGGGAACGGAGAAGGGCCAGGAGTCTGGGGCAAGTGAGGCCGCTCACCCCAACCCCCTGACCCTGCTTCCCTACGTGAGCCTCTTTCTACCCCCGTGCCTCTTCCTCCTTGGGAGAGCCCGGCCCTCCCCACCCCCACTGCCCGAGGCCCAGGCTTGGCTGAGAGCTGGAAGCTGGCCCCCGAGCAGCCAGGGAGCAGAGAAGTCAGCCGCCTCCAACCTCTCCCTCTCCTCACTCACCCCAGGCCCCCGAATCCCTCACCAGGGCCATGCCTCCACCCTCAGACCACTGCTTCAGGGTAAATCCGGGTTCCCACTCAGACTGGAGCTCCCCAGGGTCCAGCTGTGCCTCTCCCCTCAGACCAACATTTCAGAGTAAGACGACGTTTTCCTAAAACCAAATGTCGGTAGGACAGTGTCCTTCCCCCAACACACACACACACACACACACACACACACACACACACACACACACACACACTGAAGCCAGTGTTCAGGCCAGCGTCATGCCTCCAGAACATCACCCCAGGCCAGGGCTGTATCTGCTTCCTCAGACAAGAATCCCCCGGGCAAGCCCTGTCTCTCTCTCTCAGGGGTGACAAGAGATGACTGGATGGCCAGAAGCAAGAGAAGAAGGAAGGTGCCAGGTCTTCTCCCACTGTGGGCTCACCTAGTCCTCAAAGGGATCTGCTGATCCAAGGTCAAGCGTAAACAGCCCCCTACCTCGGGGCAGGAGGCCTGGACTGCAGCATCGGTGAGAAGAGAGGGCTTTGAAGCAGAGCCTCTGGGGAGAGGGGTGGTTTGCACGGGGCAGAGGCAGGGGTTTGGCGTCTGGGGGGGGCAGCTTGCCCCCCGCCCAGCTGCCATGATCCCCTGTGAAAACACATCGGCCACCTCCTCTAGTGTCCAAGGTACTGTTCCCAGGCAGTCTTCACCCCAGACCTGGGTCTCTGAAGTTCAGCAGGAGCAGAGGAAAGGGCTCAAGCTTCGTGTCAGACCCACACGAGTTTCAATCCTGACCTCACCCTTGCGCGACTCTGCCTTTCTGCAGCCAGTTTTCCTCATGTGGAAAATGGGGGCAGAACACCTACGTCAGAAGGATGTCCCTCAAGCTGGGCTTGAGAGAGGAGCATCTCAGCCGGGTAGATAGGTCTTTGGAGGTCTTTGGAGCCGGCGAGACAGGTTTGTGAAGAACCCTTGTGAAGCACACAGTCAGCACAAAACCTGGGTGCGCCCTTTCTCTCCGATGGCCACAGGTAACTCCGGGTGACCGCAGGGCCAAGACACAGGAAGCAGCGGATCCGAGGCCAGCCAGGCCCTCCATCCCGTGTCCTCGCCAGGTCCTCCAGGAAGTGACTGAGACAGAGCAGTGGGGAGGAACGGGAGAGAACTGGCCTTGGGGGAGCCAGGGGAGCCGGCTCGGTGGCCTGTGGGGGAGATATCGGGGCCTCCCTCAGGCAGGACCTAGAATCTCTGGCCTCTCTGGGCTCCCTCATGGGTCCGTTCTCTGGCCACGCACCTGGCTAAGGCCCCTCCCCGGGGTGAGCCAGGTACCCATTACCAGCCCAGAAGAGATGGGGGCGGGGGGTTTTCTCTATCTCTGCTTCAGCCTCTGTCCTCCCGGACTCTAAGAGAAAAGCCCGGGTTTAAATCTTGACTCTGTCATCGACCAGCTATAAGACACTGAGCGAGACACTGAATCTCTCCAAGCCTCAGTTTTCTCTCGACAAAATGGAAGTGATGGCAAAACCCAGGGCTGGTAAAGAATGAAGAAAGGTCCTGGCACCACGGAGCAGGGGGCTGCGGTCGTGAGCTGTCTTTATCATCTCCAGGCCCCTTTGAGAAGCACTCAGGGACCCCAGCTCAGGGGGGGGGGTGCCAGTCCAAGCCAGAGGCCCTGAGCTCCTGGCCTGGAGTCCCTGCTGGAGAGGGGCAGAGGTCCTCAGCCCTGAGCAGCACTGGGATGGAGCGGGGAGCTGCAGGGAGAGACAGAAGGCCAGCCAGCCCTGGCATGTCCCAAACCCGGTTCATTCCTGTTCCAAGCGGAGACCTCTCCCCACCAAGGTGCCCAGCCAAGCCCTGCTGCGACTGAGCCAGATCTGGAGGACAGCTCGGCCAGGCCCGAGCCCGGGGACAGAGCTAGCTCCCCGTTCAGTCCTTAAAAGTTCACTGGCCAGAGCTCCTGTCCCGCCACAAAGGGTGCAGGGCTGCATTCCCAGCATGCCATGGATGCGGGGCCCACCGGCTGGAGGTCTCCCCAGAAAACATTTGGCTCCAGGCCAGATCCTGGGGAAAGGACCTGAAGCAGCAGCGGACCTCTCTGCTGAGTGTGGGCCGGTCCCTGGGGGCTCGAGCCCTCCTTCCCTGGTCACACTTCCTCTGCCACTCCGCTCTCATTGTGTCTCCCACCCCGGGCTGCGCCCTCTGACCTCCTACCTGCTGGGCCTGACCACCCTGCCTCGTCCTTTTCCATCCAGGGCCCTGGTGAACCCCAGGACAGGCTGGCCCATGGCCCAAGCTCTCTCTGAGGATGTCGCCACAAAGGCCGAAGCGGTCCCGATGGGTGGGATGTGGGATCCGGGCTCTGTGCGGGCTCTCATGCCACGGGGCAGGGGCGCAGGGAGCAGGAGACACTCTGGGGTGACAGGGAACCACTGTGAATCAGCTCCAGGTGGGAGCTAGTCCTGTCAAGGCAGGGGTCAGCTCTCCCTGGCAGTCCAAGGAAGCCCTCCTGGAGGAGGAAGCATGTCCCTCAAGCTGGGCTTGAGAGAGGAGGATCTTGGCCGGGTAGAGAGGCCTGGCCGGGGGGCCAGGGTAGGCTGACCGCGGGCAGCTGCGTGCCAGACGTGGCAGGAAGAAGGACAAGGTAGGGCCGCAGGGGTGGACGGCTACTGCCGTCCACCATCTGAGAAGTGTCTCCAAGGGATCAGGATTTCATCTTAGAAGGAATGGGGATGAGAAGGCATGTAAGCGGGGGAGGGACCGTCAGGAAGAGGTCTCAGGGCAAACACTCCCCCTGAGGAGCAGGAGAAGGAAGAGGGGACCCCTGGGGGCTGCTGTGCATCTTCCGGCTGAGAAACTTCTGGACTCTGCCCCCACCCACCCACGTGTTTCATCGATGGGGGATGCATTATGAAAGGGTGGGCAGCGAGACCTCATCTCTACAGTAAATCAAAATATCAACCGGGCGTGGTAGCGCATGCCTGTAATTCCGGCTACTTGGAAGGCCGAGGCGGAAGGATCGCCGGAGCCCAGCGGGTCGAGGCTGCGGTGGCCGGGAGCGGCCACTGCACTCCAGTCTGGGCGACCGAGAGAGACTCCAACTCAAAAAAAAAAAAAGAAAGAAAGGAAAGGGAGGCTGAGGGCTGGCGCCGCCGTCCTCGGGCTCCCTCGGAGACTAAGAGTGAGACCAGCTCCCAGGCCCCAAGTCCATAAACCCAGAGGGGCTGTGGGTCACAGGGCCTGCTGCAGCCGGACAAGCTCCTTCCCCATCCCTCGCGCCACCCACCCCCCAGGAATGCAAGTTGCCCTGGAAATACTGTTTAGGTACAAACACTTCTTTAGGGTATGTCCTAGGGGAAAGTGGGGAGGCAAGAGCCAGCTGGGGAGAGGCCAGGGGCGTGAGGGGCTGCAGAGAGACCCTCCTGGTCACCGAGTGGCCCTGTTCCCTGGGGAGGGCAGGCCAGGCTGGAACTGCCTTTCCCATGGCCCAAAGGGAGAGCTGGGAGGAGGAAGAGTATGACAGGGCAGCGTCCTGGATCAGAGCCCCAAAGCCTGGATTCTCCGTCCCGATCTGCTGCTGGCTCTGGACTTGGTTTCCCCCACCTGTAAAATGGACCGGTTGTCTCCATGGCTCCATTGACCCATTTTTTTCAGCTTCCATGTTCTCTGCTGCTGTCTCGGCCTCCCCTGGGGAGACAGGGCTCTAGGAGTCTTTCTCCCTCAGCCCCCCCCCCCCAG
>NW_007246039.1:64914-67497 GCF_000164805.1 Carlito syrichta
TTGTTTACTCTCTTTTTTACTTTTTTTTAACATTAAAAATGGTTACAACTTCAGGGTTGGGCCTAGAAATATTCATTATGCAGGGATTGGTTTTTTTAGTAGTGTATAATACTCCAAATGATGATTCTTTTTCCTCTTAATACTTTAGAATACATGGTATAATTCTGCCTTTAAAATGGACAACTACAGTGTTTCTCACAAAAATTCTGAATGTTTTATTTTGCTTAAATTGAAATTTGTTGAGATTCCGGTTCTACATCCCTCTTAGATAACTCAACCTTGAGATTCAGAGTGTACCTAAGTGCTATTCCGAAGGCAGAATGCCTATTAAATCTTTAAAAAATTTAAAAATAAAACAGTATCGTAATTTGATACAAATTTTTCCATTCTGAAAAATGTGTACAGTTTCTTGGTGCACACTGTATTTTCTCCTTGTTAATTTTGATTAAATATTACAGTTTGCAATCGTTAGACCCCCCCCCCCCCAGAAAGCCCCTCTCCACCACTCACTTCCTTACTCCACGTGCCCACATGAGAAGGAACAGCTGGCGGGTAGAGGGGGGTGCCGCCGAGAACCAGAGCTGGGAAATATCCTGGAAGGGCAGGGTGGGGAAGAATTTGGAAATTTTTAGAACCTTGACAGCCCCATGAGTCAGTGGGGCAGATGGAAGCGATTAGGGGCTGGCAGGAGCCACGGTGGGGCGGAGACGGGAACCGAGTGTGGGGAGCTCCGAGCTCAGACCCCGACGACGGGTGGCTTCCTCCAAGCCCACGTAGCCGCCAAGGGCCCAGATCTGATGTGCATGTTTGCGGCCCCAAGCCAGGCTGCACAGACAGGCTCATGTACTGAAGGACCCAGAAGGCTAGAGATGGGACCCTCGGGTTACAAGAAAGGGATGGGACACAGGATGGGGGACCCTCCCACTACTGGATCATGATACTGCTGTCCAGAGGAAGGAGGGCTCCCATTGTCCATCTCCCGGCTCGCAATATCTACTCCCTACCCTACTGATAGTATAAACACATGCCCCCAACGAACAGTCAGAGTAGCCCCCACAGAAAGCTGCTCTTGTGTCCCTCAAGGGCTATCTCATTTCCGGGGGAGAGGAAAGCAAACAGTCATTTTCCAAAGAATTCAATTTTAACACATTTATCAAGTACTTCCTTGGGCCAGGCCTGTGTCAGCTTCTGAGGACATAGGAAAAATTCACTGAGTGTCTGCCCTCGAGGGGTTCCCAGACAAGCAGAGGAAACTGGTTGTGGCTCACGGCCTTGGGGGATCTCGACCTTGACTCGTTAGAATGGAACCGGAGGGGCCTGGAGCCGGTGGGGCCGGTAGGGCAGTGGACAGTACCAGAAGACAGTGAGCAGGAGGCGTGGAGAGCCGGGCTGGTCCTGGAGAGAAGCTGAGGTGGAAGGAGCAGACAGGTGGGCACGTGGGAGGCAAATCGGGGTGGGCAGGAGGCCAGGGATGCGCAAGTGACCAACAGGTGAGTCCTAAGGGAGTGTGTCAAGGACACATGTACAGCTTATTCCAGGACCCCGGGCTTTCCTGGTACAGCTGGATCTTCACCCATAAGCCCTCCACACAGCTCGCCAGAGACTCGTACTGTGTGTGTGGGGGGGGGTGACAGGGGGATGTGTCTCAGTTCACCACAGCATCAAATGCAGACACGACTGTGAAGCATCGAGCCCACCTTTTTCAAAGTTTCTCATGACTCCATTCTTCCTCCAACCACCCACCCCATCCACTCAACGTTCAACAAACATCTGCTGGCAGCCCCTCTGTTCCAGGCCCTGCGAGGCTTTAGGGTCCAGCCTCAGGAGGGATGCCGACAGAGCATCCCAGCTGCCATGGTCGACATCTGGAAGGAGGGATCATTCAGCAGACAGGTGGGGATGCCAATGTAGAGCGGGGGGCTCAGAAGGTAAGTCTGGTGCAAGCAGCAGGGGCTTGCCAGGCAGGCCCAGCTGAGGAGGCTGTCACAGGCATGGAGATCCGGGGGCCTGCAGGAGAGATTGGGGCCTACAGAACCAGCTAGGAGGTTGTCATGGACGTGGAGATCCAAGGTCTGCACGGGAGATCAGGGGTCTGCCGGCCCAGCTGAAGAGACTGTCATGAACATGGGGATCCAGGAATGTGCAGGGGTCCTTACAGAGGATGCAAGACAGGCCTATGGAGAGAACAGTGGGCAAGGTCAGAACCTCAGCACCCAGGATGTGCTCATTAGGTGATGGGGGCTATGAAAAAGGTTTAAAGCTGGGAGGGTTTATGTCATAGAAAGATCACTCTGGCCGGGCTCGGTGGCTCAGCCTGTAATCCCGCGCCTTTGGGAGGCTGAGGTGAGTGGATTGCCTGAGTCCGCGGGTTCGAGACCCGCCTGGGCAGCGATACCTCATCTCTACAATAAATCAAAAAAATCAGCCGGGCGTGGTAGCGTGTGCCTGTAATTCCGGCTACTCGGAAGGCTGAGGTGGAGGATCGCCGGAGCCCAGCAGGTCGAGGCTGTGGTGGCCGGGGGCGGCCACTGCACTCCAGTCTGGGCGACAGAGTGAGACTCCACTCAAAAAAAAAAAAAAAAA
>NW_007246039.1:67945-69481 GCF_000164805.1 Carlito syrichta
AACTACAGGCGCACGCTACCACGCCCGGCTAGTTTTTGATTTATTGTAGAGATGAGGTCTCGCCAGGTTGCCCAGGCGAGTCTCGAGCCCATGGCCTCAGGCAATCCACTTACCTCAGCCTCCCAAGGTGCCGGATTACAGACTGAGCCACCGAGCCCGGCTACACCTGACTTTTCAACGTCTGGGACATCTCAGTCCCCACAAGCGTCATCAGCACAGAGCTGACAACTGAAGTCTTCAATAAGGATGGAGAATCTTTAATACAAGGCCTGAAAGCTTACAGTTTTCTCATGGATAAGATGGGGAACCCTTGGAGGCTTTATGCAGGGAAGTGACACCGTCAGATTTAGAAGAATTATTTGGGCGGTGGGGAGGAGACTGACTCAGACAGAGGGACCCTGGAGGCAGGTAGAAGTAGGATGAGGAATTGAAGTGTCCCCCTAGAGGCCAAGACCCGAGTAGTGGCCAGGGTGGGAAGTGGTATCCTAGGGTAGACCCTAGAGATACAACTGACCAGGCTAAGTAACATAGGTAGATGTAATACTGATGCAAGTGAGATCTTGACAAGTTGGGCTATAAATGATGCTTATGTTGATGCCTTATGACAAATCCTTTTCCAAATAGCACAATCCAAATCCCAGCACTTTGGGAGGCCGAGGTGAGTGGATTGCCTGAGCCAGCAGGTTCAAGATCAGCCCCAGCAACTTGGCGAGACCACGTCTCTACAATAAATCAAGAAATTAGCACCTGTAGCTCCAGCTATTTGGAAGGCTGAGGTGGAAGGGTTGCCAGAGCCCAGCAAGTTGACGCTGGGGTGTCTGTGAGCATGCCACTGCACTCCAGCCTGGGCATTGAAGTGAGACTCCAACTCAAAAAAGAAAAAGAAAAAAAATTCCATTTATAGTGCATCAAAAAGAGTAAAATATTTAAGAAAACTATTTTTAAAGAAATGCAAGTTGTATACATTGAAAGCTACAAAACATCACTGAAAGAAAGTAAAGATCTCAGCCAGGGTCAGTGGCTCATGCCTGTAATCCCAGCACTTTGGGAGGTGGAGGTGAGAGGATTGCCTGAGTCCACGGGTTTGAGACTAGCCTGGACAATATGGCAAGACCTCATCTCTACAATAAATCAAAAAAATTAGCTGGGCATGGTGGCACATGCCTGTAGTTCCAGCTACTTGGAAGGCTGAATCAGAAGGATCATCTGAGCCCAGTGGGTCAAGGCTATGGTGGCCTTGGGTGTGCTACTGCACTCCAGTCTGGGCAACAGAATGAGACTCTGACTAAAAAAAGAAAGAAAAGATCTCCATAAGAGGAAAGATATCCCATGTTCATGGATTGAAAGACTTAATATTATCAAGATGACAATTCTATCCAAAGCTGAGGACAATACGACCAAGAATAGACTCAATGCAATCCCTGTCAAAAATCCCAATGGTAGCCGGGCTCGGTAGCTCAGCCTGTAATCCCATGCCTTTGGGAGGCTGAGGTGAGTGGATTGCTTGAGCCCGTGGGTTCAAGACCCACCTAGGCA
>NW_007246039.1:70038-82441 GCF_000164805.1 Carlito syrichta
GCCACTGCACTCCAGTGTGGGCGACAGAGTGAGACTCCAACTCAAAAAAAAAAAAAAAAATCCCAACGGCGTATTTTGCAGAAATGGAAAACCTCATCCTAAAAGTCATATGGAATCTCAAGGAACCTCAATAGTCAAAACAATCTTGGAAAAGAACAGTCAGAGGACCCACACTTCCCAATACAAAACTTACTATAAAGCTACAGCAAGTAAGACAGCATAAGGATGTTACTAGCATAAGGATAGTAACCAATAGAATATATATTGGCCTGTACAGTAACCATATAGACCAATACAATAGAAATGAGGGGGGAAAATATTATGTTTACAGTCAATTGATTTTTGACAAGGGTCAAAATGCCCAAGACCATTCAGTGGGGGAAAGAATAGTCTTTTCAACATGATGCTGGGACAGGTGGATATACACATGCAAGAGAATTAAGCTGGATCCCTACCTCACACCATGTACAAAAATTAATTCAAAATGGACTGAAGGTCTAAATGTAGGAGCTAACACTGTAAGACTCTTAGAAGAAAACATAGTGGCAAATCTTCACGACCTTGGAATTGGCAAAACTTTCTTAAAGCTGATGCCAAAAGCACAAGCAACAAAAGAAAAAATAGATAAATTGCACTTCATCGAAATTAAAAACTTTTGTGTTTCAAAGGACACTGTGAAGAAAATGAAAACACGACCCACAAAATGAGAGAAAATATTTGCAAATCATATCTTAAATCACTTAAGAAACTGTGTTGTAGGGGGGAAAAAACCTCCTCTTAGAAACTTCTCCGTGAAGGGGGTGGAGGGAGAAAGATCCTACCCTAACGTACAGAGCACAGGCATCCTGCCCTACCCTTCATGGCATGAGTTTGTCCAAAGTCAATCTGTCCATATAGAAAATCAGGGAAATGAGAAGTGGCAGAGGGTGGGAAGAAGGGATACTTGCCCCCAGGGCAGCCACAGTTGTCTGGGAACTTGCTCACAAATTCCCTGAATTCCCCCCTATTAATTTTAGAACGAGTCCTCGAAACCCGAGGAGGAGGCCGAGGGACGGCTCGGCGCCAGTGCGGGCAGCTCCCAGCAAGGGGACAGCTTGAGGGAGAGGCTGTCTGGCCTGGCCTCATATTCCAGCCAGGCCCCATCCATGGGAAGGTCACGAGAGGCACGAGCCGGGACCAAGCCCCGTGCAGGGTGCGGGCGCAGGCAGCAGGCCAGAAGGTCCTGGGGCCTGAGGCTTCGGTTCCCACTGACATCAGTGCAAGGTGTCAGGGGGCCTGAATCATTGGGGCTGGGGCCAGCCCCCCTCCCGACGGGGAGAGCATAGCAGAGACATGAGCAGAAGCCAAGACGTCGGCCGAGCTGGGCTGGCCTCGGTGACTGTTTTATAGAATTAGCGAGTGGGACCCGCCACAGGGGGAGGTGGAGATGTCATCGTCCTGGATTCCAGCAGGCTGCACTCCCCCCTTTCTAATTCACAAAATTAATTCCAACGGCTCGAGAGCGGAGCCTGTCAGCGGGGCCAAGGGGTCATAAACACGGGGAATATTAATAGCTCCAGCCAGGCTGCCTGGGGGGCTGGGGGCCCTTCCAGAGGGACTGAATTATTTGGTGTCCTCATTAATGATGTGGAAAGAGGAGTTTGCCCAAGCCTGGGGCGGGTGCTGACCTACATCAGAGCAAGGATTGCCCAAGCTGAGGACACGCCATGGGGCTCTGTGTCCCCCAGAGAGGACTCCTCTTTGTACTGTCATGGTACCCCTGGCCCGACATCCCATCCAGGTGGACTCAGGTGGGCATGATTGTCCAGTTCTCCCAGGCAGAATGAGGTAGTACACTGGCCACGTACCCTGGCCAGGTAAGGGGGGAATCTCCTTCCAGAACTGGGGGTCCAGGAATAACCCACGCATGTGCACATAAATACACAGACATGACCTTTCCGCGTTTCTGACAAGAAGACTAGCCCTGCCTCCCCTCTCTCCAGTCAGGTGGGCCCCAACCTGGGCATGGGAGACCAAGTCAGGGTACAGTGTCCAGCCATTCCAGACTGGCATGTGATGGAGTAAGCCAGGTGAGGATGGGCTCCTTCCTGAACAAGGACCCTGGGCTTCCTAGTTCTTCCCCTCACCCTTCTCCTGTAATTAATCAACCTTATATGTCACTCCCGAGTCTAGGGATATTTAAAACTGGGGGGTTGGGAAAAACCCATGTACACGTGCGTGCACACACACACGTGACACCTGCTCCCTGATACACTTAGCCGGGTCCCCGCCCTGCACACAGCCTGTCCCACTTAGGAGAACAGAAATCAGGGCAGTTGGCACGCTCCAGCCCTTCCCGAGTCCCCAGGCCCTGAGAACATCAGTCCAACCCGCCCTCAGGGCCCCCAAGTCAGGGGTCATGGGCAAAGGAGTCTGTGAAGAGAGTCAGCTGGCAGTGGCTCCAGGAGCTCCAGTTCAGAGGCGTGTCCAGGGGCCACGCAGACGGGCTGGGGGAGCCTCCCCTGGGAAGCCCTCCACTCCCAGCTGCACGGCTCCTGGCTGCCAGCACTGGGACAGACACAGACGGACTGGGCCTGGCAGCGGCTGCGGCTGGAAGCCTGCCGAGTCCCGAGCTGGAATGAAGGAGAAACCTGTCCAGCGATGAGATCAAGGCGATGGCACCAGTGTCCCCCCCAGGGAGCTGAGCTCTGCGTCCCAGGACATTCCAAACTCTGCGAACAAAACATGGGGTGGGAGGCCGGCCAGGCTGGGCCAGTGCCAGGTGGCCCCCACCCCTCCTCGCACCGGCCGCCTGCGGGGGCTGTCCCGGCCCAGCAGTGGGACCGGCTGGGAACGCGGCATGCGCTGCCGGGAATGCTGCCCGCACAAGTCGCCTGGGGACGCCGCGTCCAGACACCTGCCACGTTCCCTCGGCAGGGCGCCACGTGTGGTCATCCGCTTGAGCCCCGCACTGTGTGGGGCGCTCTGGGCGACCAACTCTGCACACCCACCTGCACGGCGCTGCTCAGCTTTGCAGACACCTTCAAAGTCACGATTGCATGGAGTAACCCCCAGGCAAAGCCCTGCCAGGCTGGTTTTCTCCATTTTATAGGAGACTGGGGCGCAATGTGGAATTTGCTTGAGGACACGCATGTGCTGAGTGCCGAGCCCAGATTCTCACCCAGGGCTGCCACCTCCCCATTCCTGCATTTTTTCAGCTATACTTTCTGTTGACAGCCGGCGGCCACCAAGACCCTGGGCTCAGCCTCCCTGACCAAACCCTAATTCCACAGCAGGCCCTCTAAAATCGGTATGTTCAATGCCTTCTTTCTATAAGTGGGTATAAACGGAGGCAAAAAGAGACGAAGACTTGCCCAAGGTGAAAGTGGGATTGACTGAGCCCGCGGGTTCGAGACCCACCTGGGCAGCAAGACCTCATCTCTACAATAAATTTTAAAAATCAGCCGGGCGTGGTAGCGCATGCCTGTCATTCCGGCTACTTGGAAGGCAGAGGCGGAAGGATCGCCAGAGCCCAGCAGGTCGAGGCTGTGGTGGCCGGAAGTGGCCACTGCACTCCAGTCTGGGCAACGGAGTGAGACTCCAACTTAAAAAAAAGAAAAGAAAAAAAGTGGGATTGAACATCAGACCTCTAGTGATGACACTCACAGGAACGTGAGCAAGACGTGATGCCAGGACAGCTGGAGAACAGCCAGTGTCCGTGGCTCAGAGGGCTGGGGACCAGGAGGGACATCATGATGGCTTCCTGGAAGAGGTGTTCTCCCCACTGGGCAGGTCCTCTGTGAAGCCCACACAGGTGGCCTCAGGTAGAGACAGTGAAAGATCAACAAAAGGAAAACTGCAAAGAAGAATCAGAGGCCAATGGGGCGGGCGGTAACTACCTGTGTGAGTTCAGAACTGTCCCTTCCCCTTCCCAGTCCAGTGGGTACAAAGGATATTGTCTCCTGCCAGACCACACAGAGACTCTTGCCGGCTTGGACCCTCACGGAGCAGGGCTTGGAGGACTAGCTGGGGGCTGCCCAGACACTGACCATCGCTTAGGAGACCCCAAGTCCCAGTGGGGTACCTGGAGTGGGGAGTGGGGGCGGGTGGCTGTCAGCAACATGAGGCCTGAGGATAAAGTCCTGAAATATGAACGGGGAGGGGACAAGGGAGAGGACGGCTGGTGTCCACTGCTTGGATCATATTCCCCCCATGCTAGGAAACCCGGGGATTAATAGGACAGGGTCATGGTCAGATTGATCATGATGCTGGGGACACCCAGTCCAGGGAAGGAGTCATCCGTACGGTCCAGCAAGCCATGACGGAGCCCGAGACTGGCTGTGACCGTGAGGCCGCAGCAGAAGCCGAGACGCCCAGGGTGAGAGTCAGAGGTGGGGTCCTTCTCCCCATCACCCTGGACTGTGGGTCCCACAAGGGCAAGAGAGAGGCTCTGGTCCCCGGGGCCAGCATCGGGAGGCAGGACAAGCCCGATGACCATGTGCTGACCTCAAGCGTGCCTGGCGATCGCAGCCCTCGGCATGGAGGGCCCGCCCCTCAGCCGGACCAGGTCATGCTGACCAAGGGCACAACTGACAGGAGGCCTCTTCCAAGGAACAACGTTGTCTGCCCCCTCCCCCTAGCTCCTCCCAGTGGCCACAGTTGCAGCGCAGAAAGTTTCCCAGAAATCAGTGGTTCAAACATTAACAGTGCCCGGGGGGGCGGAGCATGGGTGAAGACAGAGATTCAAGAAGGAATTCACCCATTCTGACCCAGCAAAGGCTCCCTGGGCATTTATGACGTGCTAGGATCCAGGCTGGCCGTGGGGCTGCAGAGACGGGAAGATGTGACCTAAGACCACAGGGAGGGGGCGGCACCCAGAGACCCCTGAGCCCTAAAAGCCCATGGGGACTGGGCAGTGAGTGCTGGCACAGGGAAAGACCCGGGAGAGCTAGGCCTTGGTCAGTGGACAGGAGCTGAGCGGAGGGGAAGGTCAGGAGGCCCAGGGGGCCAGGACTGCAGGGAGAGCACAGGAAGAGGGTTCTGCAAGACAGTGGGAGACGGGGGACTCGGGCGGGGGGATCCTGTCCAGCTCTTGGACCAAGGACCCCAGAGCCCACCTTTTACCGAGCCAGGTTTGGGTGGAGACACAGAAGCAGGCCCGTGGGCCATTTTCACCTTTGAAAACCACAGCCCTTCGAAGCTTGGCACTGGAGCCAAACTTCTGGGAGAGACAGAGGCCCTGTGGGCGCCTCCCCTGACGTCAACCGGGACTTCTCTTTTGTGTCTGCGGCTTTGACAGGAGGAGGCCAGATCAGGGGGCTGAGCCGGGAGACGAGATGGAGAGGAGGACCGAGGCCAAGCGCCCAGGCCAGATGCCGCTCCCGTTCTCCTGACCTGCCTGCCCATGCGTGAAGCCCTCGGCAGGGTGGTTTGGGGACCCAGCTGCCAAGCAGGTCTTTGTCGGGCACTGCAGGGGAGCTGGGGGCTTCTGGAGTCCGGTGCATAATCATGCCCCCTCACCTGGCCCGCGCCTGAGCCCTAACGAGAAAGCCACATCCCGTGTGGCCCGGGAGGCTCCAAGCCAGGGAAGCCAATTGACTCCGGACGTGGCACCATCAGCCGCTAAGGGACAGTCGATGACTCTTTGGCTAAGACCCTCATCTCAGGGCTCCCAGGAAGGTCTGTCCGCCTGACCCTTCTTCTTCGCCCTGCCTGGTTCGGCCACCTCACTCCAGGCCAGAGCTCCTGCAGCAGCCCCCGAAGAGATCCCCCATTCCAATCCTCTTGTCACAGTTGCTCAAGCTGCTAGTCTAGGTGTCCGGAGCACAGCCCAACTCCCAAGCACTGAGCCTCTCAGATGGGGAAGCTGGGGCCCACAGGGGGCCGCGGTGTCCTCTTTTTTTTTTTTTTTTGAGTTGGAGTCTCACTCTGTCGCCCAGACTGGAGTGCAGTGGCCGCTCCCGGCCACCGCAGCCTCGACCTGCTGGGCTCCGGCGATCCTTCCGCCTCAGCCTTCCAAGTAGCTGGAACTACAGGCGCGCGCTACCACACCTGGCTCATTTTGATTTTTTTGTAGAGATGAGGTCTCGCCAAGTTGCCCAGGCCAGGCGAGGTGTTCTCTGATACACCGCATGTCCCCAGGCCCTGCACAGGCATCAGGCATTTTGCTGGAGAGAGAATTCGACTGGGGCCTGGGCTGCCTCCAGGCATCTTCGAAGCTTCAAGAGTTAGGGACCAGCCAGTTGTAGGGGTTGGAGACAGGGGTACAACTGTGTGGGGAGGGGCCAGGGATCACCTTCAACATAAACCTGCTTCCATCAAGCTCCACACAAGGATCCTGTCCCAGCACACACCCAGGCCCTCATCAGATATCGTCTGAGCCCTGATCCCAACACTCAAACCAGGCCAAGCTCCACCACAGACCAGACTGAGCCCCAAATCTGTCCCAGACTGAGACAAGCCATGGCCCTGCTGGCCCCAGACTAGACATGACCCTGAGCCTGGACTAGAGGCAAACCTCTCACCTAGACTGAACCCTGACTCCAGTCCCATTCTGAGCCCACCACCTATTCCAGACTGAACTCAGCCGTGTCCCCAGACTGAGCCCAGACCCAACCCCAATCTTAGACTCAGCCCCGAACCCTAGCCCCGACTGAACTCTGACTCCAGACTAGCCCTGATCCTAACCCTACACTGAACCCCATCCCTGCCCTGGATGGAACCCTGAGCCCAACACCAAACAGATCCCCACCTCTACCCCTAGACTGAGCTCCAACCTGGAAATGCAGCCTGATCCCTGAGCCCAGCACAGACTGAGCTCTGACCCCCGTCCCAATCCCGGACGAAGCCCTGATCCTAATCCTGACCCCAGAATGAACCTGACCCCAAGGCAGAACCCTGACCCAGCAGAGTCAGCCCAGGAGAGGCTCCAAGGAGAGCAGGGGCACCCCCAGCCCCTTGGCTGCCAGGCAAAACAGCAGGTCCTCTGAGTATGAGGTCACTCAGGCACTGGGGAGGGAGACAGAATACAGACCCCCGACATATTGTGTCACCCTGGCCAGTGTCGCCCTCCCCACCTCAGTTCATCAAATTGGGGTGGGGATGCTTGTAACCTGCTGCCTCAGTGTAGATGAAAGGAGGGCCAGGCAGGCCTGTCCCAGAGGGGACGTGGACCCTTACCTCCGACCCCAACCCATACAGAGGCCTTTCAGGGAAGGGAGACTAACCTGGGGGAGGTCCAGTCCCAGATGGGACCAAGAAAAGCTTGGCGTTGGGCCTGTGCGCCCGTGAAGAGCAGACCGTGCCCAGAGCCAGCTGGACAAGGGCCGTGCTCCGCAGAGGGGACTGATGTGCCCATCCAAGGGGCCAAAGACGCTGAGCAGTGCAGGAGACCCCAGTCTCTGGGATTGGGAGAAAGTGGTCCAGGTCCTCAGGGCTAGCTGGGCCCTGGGGGACCTTCGGCCTGAGGGGCTACTCCTCCCTCCCCCCTGGGTGTCCTCAGGTCTCTGGAGGCGGGGCTGGGACCCCAGGAAGGCCGCCTGACCCCCTCCCTCGTGGCCCTGGGCCCAGGCCTCACTTCCCACCTCCCTGTGAGAACGTGAGATCGCAGCCGCCGGGAAGAGATCAGCACGAAGGAATGTGTTGTCTAGGGGCCAGCGGACGGGATGGGCCGCCGGAGACAGAGCAAGGAGAGCTCGGGAAGACCGGAGCTGGGAAGGAAAACAGAGATGTGCGCGGCAGCCAGCCAGGCAGCACCGGCCCGCCATTGTTCCCAGCCCTGCAGGTCAGGTGCACTGGGCCCGTCGCCAGGTCCCAGCCTCTGCTCAGCCGGGCCCAGACTTCCCCAGTCTGCTGCCTCCCTTCTGTCCCAGACCGTAACCTCCAGGGCCTGGCCCAGCCTCAGAAAAGGCAAAGTGTGTCCGCCGTGCCCCAAGCCAGCCCTCTGGGGCTCTGTCTGCCTCTTGGCAACGTCTTTCTTCTCATCCCCCAGGCCCGGGTCCTGTCACAAGCCTTACTCTGTCCAGGCCTCCCCTGTGGGAGGAAGCTTCTGGTTTCAAAAGCCTGATAAGTTGGTCCACATGTGAGTGTTAATAGCTGATAACAGTTGACATCAGCTGCTCTCAAAGTGTAGCCCAGACCGGTAGCAAAACATCACCTGGACACTGATTAGAAAGGCAAATTATTAGGCCTCATCCCAGACCTGCTGGATCAGAAACTCGGGGAATGGGACCCAGGAGTGTGTTTTAACAAGCCCTCTGGGGGCTGGCACACATTAAGGGGGGAGTCTGGCACACATTAAGGTTTCAGAACTACCGACTAAGAATGTGACTGTGAGCCGGGCTCGGTGGCTCGGCCTGTCATCCCGCGCCTCTGGGAGGCTGAGGTGAGTGGATCGCCTGAGCCCGCGGGTTCGAGACCCGCCTGGGCAGCGAGACCTCATCTCTACAATAAATCAAAAAGTCAGCCGGGCGTGGTAGCACGCACCTGTAATTCCGGTTACTCGGAAGGCTGAGGCAGAAGGATCGCCGGAGCCCAGCAGGTCGAGGCTGCGGTGGCCGGGAGCGGCCGCTGCACTCTAGTCTGGGCGACGGAGTGAGACTCCAACTCAAAAAAAAAAAAAAAAGAATGTGACTGTGGTCAACTTAGCATATGGCGATAGAAATAACAATTGAGCCGGGCTCGGTGACTCAACCTGTAATCCCAGCACTTTGGGAGGCCGAGGTAAGTGGATTGCCCGAGTCTGCGGGTTCGAGACCCGCCTGGGCAACTTGGCGAGACCTCATCTCTACAATAAAATCAAAAATTAGCCGGGCGTGGTAGCGCGCGCCTGTAGTTCCAGCTACTTGGAAGGCTGAGCGGAAGGATGGCCGGAGCCCAGCAGGTTGAGCCTGCGGTGGCCGGGAGCAGCCACTGAACTCCAGTCTGGGTGACAGAGTGAGACTCCAACTCAAAAAAAAGAATGAATGAATGAATGAATGAACAAGTAGTACGTGAGTTTTTTAAAAGGTCAGTCTTGGCCAGGCAGAGTGGCTCACACCTGTCATCCTAGCACTTTGGGAGGCTGAGGCGGAAGGATTGCTGGAGGCCAGGAGTTCGAGACAGGCCTGGGCAACATAGCAAGACCTTGTCTCTGCAAAAAAAAAATCAAGAAAATTAGCCAGGTGTGGTGGCACATGCCCCCAGTCCTGGCTCCTTAGGAGGCTGAGGCCGGAAGATTGCCTGAGCCCAGGAGGTCGAGGTTGCCATGAGCTGTGATTGTGCAGCCTGGGTGATAGGGTGATACCCTGACTCAAAAAAATAGAAAAGATCAGTCCTAGACTTGAGTAGAATGATTCCTTCTTGCCCGTCTGGTGTGTTCAAGACGGGCAAGAAGGTTGAGAGCTGGAACAGAGGACTGACAGCTGACTCAGCTTTCTCAAAGAAAGAGCAGGTCTCAGACCACCTCACCTGGAAGGAGACCAGCCAGCAGGTGGGGCCTGGACCCAGCCAGACTCAAAGAGGACCAGCCAAAGCTGATTGGAGGAGAGAGTCCAGCGGGCCAGTGGGACATAGTGACACGAGTCTGGGTCTGGGAAACCAAGGGGGAGGGAAGAGTTGGGAAAGTCCTGCAGCAGGGAAGAGGGTCCCCCGCACACAGGTGGGGTCCAGGGTAACACTCTTGTGCAGGGAAAGAGTGATGGGTTGAGCCCTCCTTTATTAGAACTGGCTCCCACACTTGGATGCCAGACTCCAGAAAATTGAACTTGGCTCCTTCAGAAATACCCTCACTAAGCTCGGGCTGGGCCCCAGAGTCTGGGACGGAGCTGAGGCTGCCAAGGGGGTCCCAGGACTTCAGCCGTGGGGAGGGAACTGGAAGCTGCAGGGTGAGAACCTAGCTTGTTTCAAATTCTGTTCACACATCCCAAAATCTGGTCGTGGGATCAGATTCCCCCTGAAGCTGGGATTGCCCTTTCTAGAACTTCAGACCGACAAAGTCCCCTCGGCTTTCCCAGCAGCCTAGGCCACAGGTGATCCAACTGTGGTTCCTGTTTCCAGAACAAGTCAGAGAGATGGACAAGGTCTGTCCTAACCTCCCTGTTCTGTCCACCTGCCAGCTCGCCTTCCTCTAAGGCAAATCGTGTGGCCAGCTCTCCACACTAGCTGCACACCAGGGAAACTCACGTGGCCCGTCCCATCCCGAAAGGGTAATTTTTCATTCAATACAAAAAAAGAAGCCGGACTCGGTGGCTCAGCCTGTCATCCCAGCACTTTGGGAGGCTGAGGTGAGTGGATTGCCTGAGCCCGCGGGTTCGAGACCCGCCTGGGCAGCGAGAACTCATCTCTACAAAAAATCAGCCGGGCAGGGTAGCACGTGCCTGTAATTCCGTTTACTCAGAAGGCTGAGGCGGAAGGATCGCCGGAGCCCAGTGGGTCGAGGTTGCAGTGTCTGGGAGCGGCCACTGCACTCCAGTCTGGGTGATGGAGTGAGACTCCAACTCAAAAAAAAAGAAACACATCTGCACCCACAGTCGACACCTCTGCTGGGTGACTTGACATTTCAAGTCCAGTGATCCCCATGGTGTTCCCTCAGTCCATGTGGCCTAGAGTATGTCTCACTTGTCCTGAAAAAGATCCCATGGCTGGGGGAGGAAAATAACTCTGGTGTCAAATAAGTCTGGGAAACGCCATACGGCGGGGTCCCTTCTTAGAAAGTCCAGGTTCCTCTTAACAATTCAGAGCTCTGAGAAGTCCTGCAAGAGAGAAACCCGTCTGACTTTATTGAATCTGATGTTTCCCAGGCTTGTTGGATCCAGAAGCTTTTTCTTCTCCCAAAGCAACAGTCAATGGAGCATCACTTGGGGAACACAGCCAAAAGGCAGAGCATCTTTTCGGATTTCGGGAAGGAAAAATCAGGAGTTGAGAAGCATCTTGCTAAAAGGCCCTGAACCAGAGAAGGCAGGGGACGCTGGAGACCTGCACAGGTTCAGCATGGATGCCCTTCTCTCAATCCCAAGGGCCCCCATTCCTGGAGCCACTGAGCCCAGAAAAGGCGTCATTGAGCAGAAGCCTCAGAGGAGGGGAGGGGAAGATCCCTTAGCTGTCTGCTGTGTCTTGGAAGAGAGGCTGGTGCACACAGTCAGCTGGGAATGAAGGGCATCTCCTGGCATCCTCTGGAGAGGCTCCAGCCTCATCCCCTGGATAGACCAGAATCCTCAGACCAGCATGTGTCTACACCCAACCCTCCAACTCCGCCCAGCGGGACCCTCCCGCTCCCCAGGTCTGCCCTCTCCTAATTCTTCTGCAGCCCCCAGGGCCCGGGATGACCTCCCACCCCCACCTGTGGGCTCCAAGGCTCCTGTCCTCTTTAGGGTTGCGGGGAGAAAAACCTCGGCTCCCTCCCTCCTGCTTAGACTCTTGGCTGCCTCCTGAAGCCGGACAATACAGGGAAATGTTTGCACCCAAACAACTCGGCTGCTTCAGGAACTGCCTGGCCCTGCCCAGGAAAGCACACTCCTGCAGCTCCACCCAGCTTCTTGCGGACCAGAACTCAAGGGGCAGCCCATGGGAGGTCATCGGAGCAAAAGGGGTCCTAGGCATCCCTCAGTGGGTGAGAGGGGAACTCGGGGAGCTCTCTGTAGGGACCCAGGCTGGCCTTTCTGGCTCACTGAGAAGGGGTGTTCTACCCATGATCGTGAAATATGCAAAAGCCAGGCTGCCAGGATTTATCTGGAGAGCCACAGCACTGGGTGATTCTGGTCCAGAGATAACGAAAACAGGATTCTGACTTGATTTGGAAAATGTATTAATTCATTCAGCAAGCATTTGCTACACTTGGGCTTTGTGCCAAGCCCAGTGCTGGGCACTGGAGACTTGAGGCGGATCATCCTGCCCTGGAGCGACCCACAGCCTCATGGAGAGCTAGACACACAGGCAGAATCGGGAGGCAGATGGCTCTGTTCTGTCCCCAGCTGAAGCTCCCCTGAGGGATGCCAACCCTGTGTGGCCTAAACAAAGGGCTCGGGAGACTGGCACACACGTAGTTGGGACGGGGTGGGAGGCCCATCACCAAATGCACCTGCAGCCGTAGCCACCCTATCCCGGAAGTCACAGCGTCAGTGCACGGTTTGCAAAACTGGAGGTCTCCATGTTCGATCAACTCAAGTGCCTCCTGAGAGTCCCCTCCCAGCAGCCCTGCCCATCCTCTCTGACTGAGTTCGCCCTTGCCAGCCCCAACACAGCCCTGAGGTGATGAACATCAGGTAGAAGCCAACAAACGTTGTGAAAAGCAAGAAGCAGCAGAAGATTGGCTTCTCCTTGCTCACTGGCACAAACACATCCACAAACGTGCGGACACTCCCATGGGGTGACCTCCAAGCTTTCCTGTGCACAGGAAAACTCACTGTTTCCAGCAGTGGGGGGTGAAGGGGAGAGAACCAGTGACCCC
>NW_007246039.1:82585-102094 GCF_000164805.1 Carlito syrichta
GCCCCAGGCTCCTGACTTAGCCCCCGGGTGCTCAGACATGCGACCCATCTGGTCTTACCTCTGGGGACAAGGTTGCCGGGTCGAGGGCGGGCAGATGGCGAGCAGGCTGCCGAGGCCAGCTAAGGTCGAGGCAGCCAGCCTGCTTGTCACGGCCCCTCACGCCCACCTCGCCCACCCCGCATGCCAGAGACCGTGTGTTTTTGTCTTTTTCTTGGAGGGGGAGGGGTGCGGCTCTGAGCCTTGAGTGATGAGTTAAGTGGCAATGAATTTGAACCACATGGAGACCGGGCTTAAGGGGAAAGTGTTTTGGTGAAATGCAGCTGGGATTTCATCAGCCCCCAAACCCCCGAGACAGTACAAAAATAGTCCCGGCCAGGCAGGCTCTGACCCACAGGCCTGGCCCAATTTCGCCGTTCTCTGTCCCCGAGAGAGGCTCCGAGTGGTCTCTTTCCCCGGAGCTGGGTTTCGTAATCTTTCCTTGTTGTTTTGGTGGCCTGTTTGTTGACTGGCTGGGTTTGTCTGGGAGAATTCACTTCCTGACCAACTGCTGGGCCTTGAGGAGAGGACCAGGCAGGGAGACCCTCTCCCACTGCTTGAAACACGTCCGCCTGGGGGCTGGGAGAGCCCAGAGCTGGGCTTGCTGGGCCCGGCCACAGTGAGACTGGCATGGTCACAGCTCGGGGCCAGTCCAGATGGGAGAGCCCTGCAGTTTGGGGAGTGTGGGTCCCGGGCACTGGGGCGAGAGGTGGGCTTCACCCAAGCCAGAGCTAAATTCGAGTCCAACTCCATCCCCCAGAGGGGGAAACTGAGCCAGAGGCAGGATATGAGTGATCCCAGGCACCAGACGCTGTTAATAGCACACCCAGCACCTACGCCCAGCAAGTTCTTCTGCAGCCCAGCCTGGAGCTTGCACAGAGGAAGCTTCCAGAAGCATTTGTGGGTTGAAAGACCTTTGCTCCTTTGCCCTTTGCCTCCCCTGTCCTGGGCAGACCTAGAAGGTGGACAGGCCCCACCTCCCTGAGTGTCCTTCCTTCCCCGAGAAGGGAATAATGATAGCTGCTCCCAGGGACACCTCCCAAGGTTGCGAGGCAGGGACACTAATGATGCCCTTGCAGGCCTGGGGGCAGAGTCCACAGGCCGGCCACTCCCAGAGTGAAAGAGGTGTACCCTCGGTGAGGCCAGGGCTGATGGGATGGGGAAAAAAGTCTGGGGTGACAGGAGCCACTGAAACGATAGTCAAGAGTCACATACAGACCCTCAGCCCAGCCTAGGGGCCCAGAACAAGACGAGTCCCTGCTGTCCTGTCAGCCAGAACCATGAGTGACGAGGCCGCGGGGACACAGGCATTCAAGACCATTGGTACTTGGGCCTTCTGTGGGACCTAAGTAACACCATGAGTGTCAGAGCACAGCATCCCGGACCAGAGGGGCCGCAGGAGAGATCTTGGGGCCTGCGGGGGTAGCCGAGATGTCTGAGGATTCTTCCCGATGCTTGAAACCTACCGGGGTGGGGGCTGAACCAGCATCTTCCCCATCCTCCTGCCAAGTTCAGCAGCACAGAGTGAAGTTCATCTAGATCTTACCAGGAACCTCCCCGCTTTTCCTTGGGCCGGGAAACCAGACCCTAGGATCTCAAGACAAGGCTCATGTTGGTCCTCCCTGCCTCCGTCTACCCACGCAGGGCCAGGACGCCTCAAACACCCATGGGAAGCGTGACCTGGGAACTCCTTTGCCCCCGTCGCTGCCCCCTGCCCCAGAGACCCCCAGGAGCCAGCCTTTCTGGAAAGCCCTGCTGGCCTGGCTCCTTCCCGTTCCCGCTTCCGAGACAGTTTCCACCCCTTTCGCGCCATTGTTCTCCCAGCACAGCCGGCCCCCTGCACCCTCTCGGCCCTCGGCCAGCCTCCGCAGCCAGGCTGAACCCAGTCAAAGTCAGCCCAGCTGGGACACGGAGGCATCGGCTGTGTGGACAAATGATTGACTCCCCTGAGCCTCAGTTTCTCCACCCATAAAATGCAGATGACAGCGGGACCTTCCAGTATTGTGGGGAGCAAGTGGATGGCGCGCCGTGGAAGAGTCCTCTCCGCACGTGGGCGCAAAGGAAGTGCTCCCTGAGGGGTGGCTGCCATGTCCCTACTAGAGAGAGGTGGCGAGAGAGATTGCTAGAAGGCATCTATGGGGCCGGCAGGTTGGTCAGAGTAGTCTAAGGATGATACCAACGGCCCCAAAGTGCTCGCCCCTCCTGTTCTCTGGCAGGTCAGATGACTGGAGAGAACCCCTCAGGGGGAAGCCCTCCACACACACCGATGGAGACCCCCAGCCCCAGCGCTGAAGCCCTGCTGACCGGCCGGGCAGCACCCCCACCCCTGGGTCGGGGGTCCCCGCAAGAGACTGGGCCACAGGGCATGTGTTCGAGGCTGACCTCATGGCCCCGACAGCCCCGGACACCCACCCTCTACAGAAGAGCCAGAGAATCCAGCTCCCTCCCTGGCCAACAGGACGTGGATAATGCAAAGCCCGTCTCAGACTTTGGAAGACTTGACAAGGTGGGGACTGCCCTTCAAGACCTGGGGACAGCCCATCTGAAGGCCTCACCTCTCAGGGACTCAGAGCCACCCTTCTCGCTGTCTGTCTATGCCCACCTCTGTCTCTGCTCTGTCTGTCTCCCCTACCCAACTCCAGCCTGCAGAAAGGCCGGGAGGAGCAATGGTCAGGGACACAGGCTTTGAAGCCAGTCTGCCCAGTTTGAATCCCAGCCCTGCCCCCCCAATAGCAGAGCAGACCTTGAGCCTCAGTTTGCCTGTCTGTAAAATGGATTAAGGATGACAACGGGGCCTCCCTCAGAGGCAGACTGGAGCGAGTTAATACCAGCAAAGCCCTCAGCGGTCTCTGGCCCCATAGCGAATTTCACTAAATGCTAGACCTCGTTATTTTTTATTTGTGTCTCCGTCCTGCATGTTTGTTGACTCAGATTTTCCATGGGGAAGGAGGTACAGGAGGGAGGCATGGAGCTCTGTGGTTTGAATTGCCTGTTAGTCCAGGGCCCTGGGCTGGAGGCGACAGCAGTAAAGGATTCCTTTCCGTCCGGGCCAGTGATGCTCCGATAAAGCTTGACCACAGACTGCAGCATCGCCAGGCTCTGCGGACACACCCCAGGCCTCGGAGGCTGGGCCGGCACCAGGACTGAGGCCATTCTGGGCAGGCAGGCAGGCAGCAAGACTCCTAGCCCCAGGCCACGGGCTCTGGCAGCCCCGGCTTCCCTCCTTACCCCCACCCAGCCTCGCCCTGAACACCAAATCCCTGGTCTCCATCCCAAGACTAGTTACATCTCCTATCACATAAGAGGCTCAGAATCTAAGACAGCATCCCCAAACCCTAGAATCTTGGAATCATAGTGTTAGGAGGTTGTCTAACACAGTCATAGGCTCCTGGCAAGAATAATGTCTGCCATGTTTCTGACAGAGAGCAGCCACACCGGCTTGGATCCCTCTGTGATGGGGAGTTCACTACCAGGGACTGAAGTCGCCCACATGTTTTAGCTCATTAGGGTCACATGTCCCTATTAAGGTTGGAAGGTCTACAGTTCCATTGAAGAAGAGCCAGTTGAGACCACCACCAGGCAGCTCCCGTGGTGTATCTCTGCCCAGGCAGCCTCTGGCCATCAAGAAGGTCTTTTGCCAGATGCCAGGCCCGGTTCCCTCGGGTGATTTGCTTTACCAGACTCTCTTCTCTGACTCTGCCTCTGGGGAGACATCCAGCCCCCTTCCTGCCAAGCACGGGTGCTGGCAGGGAAGCGGGGAGGAGAAGGGAGGATTTCCAGGAAATGACAGCAGGACTGGTCGTGTGAGACGGGCTCCGTGACAGGGACCTGGTGCAGTGCCCCCCACTGTTGGTGGCACCCCTGCGGTGCCCAAGGCAGTCCGGGAGGGAGTGGACAGGCAGGCAGGCGGTCCAGGGGGCCCCAGAAGCTCTTTCAAGCACTGCCAAGGAGTTGCCGGGTAAGTTGGTGCAGAGTGGCAGCTGTCACCACGCCTGGCAGGAGACATGTGTCTAGATTATGTCAAAACTAAGCTATTCCCAAGGCAGCCTCCAGAAGAAGCCCTGTGAGCCCTCTGCACACGGCATCCCTGCCTCAGGGAGGAACCCAGGCAGCACTGACTCCAGACCCAGCCGGATGGGGTGAGGCACAGCCAGCCCGGGCTCCGGCCTGTCCAGATACGGGTCCAGCATTCCTTGCAGAGATGGGGCGGAATGGCAGCACGGGCCCAGATGGGCCGCATTAACCTGGGAACAGGCTCTCCGGGGTCCAGATGCTCCACTCTGAGCCGGCTAGCCGGTTTTGGTCTCCAGATGTGGGCCTGAGGTGGGGGTAGGACACAGCTCCAGATGTGTTCTGCATGCAGGCGTGGCTGTTAAGCCCCAGCTGTAGCACTAGGGCGCAGGGACTGGGCTGGGAGGCTCCCTCTGGGCTAAGGCGTTCTATGCTCACAAAAAACTCAGACTCAGAATCTGGCAGAGCCCAAAGGAACCTTCACTGGGGGAGCAGGACCCGCCCAGGGCCACACGAGCCAGGGATGGACACAGAGAAGAGGGTATATCCCTCAAACCGCAGGCAGCTGCAAGGTGGGGCTTTGAGGCTGACGCCTTCCTCTCCCCTTCCCTAGGCAAACGCTCTCAGACACAGCCTGTGGAAGGCGGCCCAAGGGGAACACAGTCCTGGCCCAGGGGGATCTCAGCCTCCATTTGCTCCACCAGGGAAGGGCAGGGACTGGAGCCCCGCTGGGTGGGACTAGCTAACCCCCAACCCCAGGCACTCAGTGACCGAGCTGTGATGGCCAGAGAGACAAAAGAGCAGAGGAAAGCAGGGCACCGCCACTGGCGGAGGGGTACTCCACAGGGACCCAAATTTCACATCTGCCCCATATAGAGAGGGGAGCGGGGGAAGCCCAGAGTCCCCTGCATTCGCCCCCTGCCAGTCCTGAGACCCCGCCGTGGCCCCCTCCCACTGCCCAGAGGGCCGCTAGCCTAGAGAACCGGAAGTCACCCAGCAGCTCCCTCCTACAAGGTCAGCTGCCTCTCTCCTCCACCAGACCCTAGAAGTGCAGTCAAGGTCAGGGTCCAGAGCAAAGGCAGGACCGAAGCCCCTTGTCCTCTGGGCTGCAGCCCCCACGACCGCACAAGGACCCCAGCTCTGGCCTCTGACGCAGGAGGACATGGTGGCCACAGTGGGCAGAGTCCAGCGGTCAAGCTCACCTGACCATAGGGCAACTGCAGGGGGCTGAGGGGGCAACCCAGCAGAGGCCTCCGGGTGGAGAGCAGCCCCTGGACCCGGCTGAGGGGAGGGGTGAGCGGTCACAGCTGCCGTGGGGTGTCCCACGGGCTCCTTCTAACCCTGGCAAAGCAGCCCAGGAGAGGGACTGCGGCCGCACGGTCTGGCCTGGGTGGGGAGTCTGGCTGGGGAGCCAGGCTGAGGCCAGAAGCGCTAATAGGTTATGTCAGGCGAGTGCCCTGGAGAGGGGGCCGCGCCTCTCAGCTCTGGCAGCCCTACCTGGGGCCCGAGCCCAAGCACTGGGGCCTGGAGAGAGCTGCTGGCTTGTTTGGAGCGCGGGGTGAGGGCCAGGGAGACAGGATGCAGGACAGGGATGAGCCCCCCACCCCCGTCAGACCTGGGGCGACGTGGGGGGAGGTGATCGACACAGAGACCCCACTCATGGCCCAGGGAAGTCCCATATGGAAGTAGCTGCCCACACGTACGTGGGGCCAGGCTTACCAGAGCTGCAGGGGGCACCCCAATCCTCAGGAAGGCCCTCTCACATTGCTCACTCTGCCCGGACCCCCGCCCTGGGCACCAAGATTCCATCCCCAAGTCAGAGGACCCCGTCCTCCCCCCCCCCGGTTCCTGCTGCTCTGCCTGGGCTCCGCAGACCCTCTCCCACCTGCCAGTCTGCACCTTGACGGTCCCGGACACCACGGACACCATGACCTGGACGGGGTGGGGATGGGGTTGGGCCCCAAAGTGAGCCCCTCTCCTGGCTGTGGGTTCGGGGGCGGAGCAAGAGCTCCAGGAGGGGGAACTCAGAGCCGGGGGGAGGTCAGTGAAGGGACAGGGGCTCGGGCCTGGGCCTATGGGCAGACTGAGGAGGGGGACCCTCGGCATCGCGGCGGGGCGGCCAGGGCCCTGTGTGTCTTGGCGAAGCGGGACCCCTGGCCCGCCAGGTATGTAACAATTCCAGCCATTTCCTGCCCTATTAATGAGAAAGGGGCTGATATAAATACACGCTCAGCATAAATAAATACAGGCCAGGCCCAGGACTGCATAGCAGACAGATTGCGTGGAGCTGCTGGCCAGCCCTGCAGCCAGCTCCCCCCACCCTGCCTGTGCCCCACTGGCCCCACTTGTTTTCTTCCAGCAGGCCAGGGCCCCTCCACACTCACAGGCCTGAGACAGTGGACCGACCACCCTCCCCCTGGCCTCAGAACCAGGTCCCTGTGGCCCCTGGGAAGGGGGTCGGCTGGAGGCGGCATCGAGGGAGCCAGGGTCCTGGAACCCTCCTGCCCCCCAGTGGGGATCGCACGTGCAGAGACCGGGCAACAGCCTCGTTCACAGACGGGGAAACGGAGGCTCCCAGGGTGAGGTACCTTGCACAAGGTTGCACACAGCTGAGAGAGTGGAGATCCAGAATCCAAACGCAAGACTTTCAGACCCCCAGGCTCTGTCCACTGCTGTGAGGGCAGCAGAGGGCAGAGTCTGGCCCTTCTCCCTCCCTCCCAAGCTCTGGCCCCGGGGATGCCAGGTCCTTGGAAAGCCCGGAGGACTTCTTTTCAAGGTCCGGAAGCCTAGGCAACAATACCCCAGGGACAGGGGAGTCAGGAGCCAGACCTCAGCCAGTGTAGAGCCCTGCTGTCAGGCTGTGTAGACAGGAGGCTGTGTAGACAAGGGGTCTGCTCTTCTCCAGATTGGCCCCCTTCCCACCCGGACATTCAGAAACGAGGCCCCCAAATGCTGACTCTCTCATCGGGGTGACTTCACCCCCCCACACATTGCACAGACAGGGAAACCAAGGCTCAGAGCGAACAGAGCCTCATCCGAGGGCACACCCTGTGACCTAGGCAGGGGCGAAGCCTTGAACTCCAACCTGTCCTCAGCCCAGGCCTTCTCCTCAGGACTCAGGTTGAGAAGGTCATTTCCTCCCACAAGGCTCCCCTGGCTCAGGGGTGGTCCCAGCTCCCCAGCCTGGGCACTTCCCGGTGTAGGACTCCAGGTATAGGCCGGTGTCCCAAAATCCAGCCTGGGACCCTGCCCAGGGCACAGATCGGCAACAAGGGCTAAGAACCCCAGGTCCAGAGAGGCTAGGAACCTGACACAAGGGTCAGGACATTCCTCTCTTCCAGGACCCATTCAAATGACCCGGCCTTCAAGGAGCCAGCCCAGCTGTGGCCACTCCAACGAACAGCCCTTAGGCAACTGTGGAAGCAAGATTGTACTCTGTCTTCAAGCCACTGAAGGCTTCTCTCATCAGGGTGTCTTGTGAGTGGACACATAGCCCAAAGCACAGCCATACTGGCCATCCCCCGCCCCCCAGAGCCCATTGTTTAAAATACGAGCAAGTTCCAGATGTGGTGGCTTACGCCTGTAATCCCAGCACTTTGGGAGGCAGAGACGAGAGAATTGCCTGAGCCCACGGGTTTGAGAGCCACCCGGACAACTAGGCAAGACCTTGTCTCTACAATAAATCCAAAAATTAGCCGAATGAGGTGGTGCACACCTGTAGTTCCAGCTATTTGGAAGGCTGAGGCAGAAGGATCACCTTAGCCCAGCAAATCGAGGCTGCGGTGACTGTGAGCATGCAAGAGCACTCCACCCTGGGTGACAGAGTGAAAGTATAATTCAGAAAAAAAAGAAAGCCGGGCTCGGTGGCTCAGCCTGTAATCCCACGCCTTTGGGAGGCTGAGGGGAGTGGATTGCCTGAGCCCGCGGGTTCAAGACCCGCCTGGGCAGCGAGACCTCATCTCTACAATAAATAAAAAAAAATCAGCCGGGCGTGCTAGCACATGCCTACTCGGAAGGCTACTCGGCTACTCGGAAGGCTGAGGCGGAAGGATCGCCGGCGCCCAGCAGGTCGAGGCTGCGGTGGCTGGGAGCAGCCACTGCACTCCAGTCTGGGCGACAGAGTGAGACTCCAACTCAAAAAAAAAAAAAGAAGCCAGGTAGGCAGGTGGTCACTCTCAGGGCAGCAGCCTCCAAGTCCCAGCTGGGCTGCTGGCTCCACCCCCACCACGCAGGGTAGACTTTTTCTCTCTGGCAGGAGGGGCCAGTAACCTCTTTGTCCCCCAGTCCCTGCCCAACCTGGAGCCCCTCACAGTCCTGGTCCCCTCTACCCAGGCTTACTCTCCCCATGCGAAGTCTCAGCCCCAGACCCCAGGGGACATGGCAGGAGGGGTGGGAACACAGCATGCACAAGGTCAGAGAGGAGCTCCCCAGGGCAGGCCTCACCTCCCAATCTGTACCCCTAGGCCCCCTCCTCAGACAGCTCCTTTGAGGTCCTTCCTTCCCGTGTTTCTGGGCTACATTATGGGAAACAGCAGGAACCAGGAGCCACCCCCAGCAGCCTCCATGCAGCCTTCAGGAAGGAGAGGGCGATGTGTGTGGATTCACTTGGACATGGGTGGGTACCATATTGTCAAATAAGCAACTGGCCTAAGACTCGGGTGAGCGTTTCACCAGCACAATCCATAGCTATCTTATGTGCGCATAATATGTGTTTGCATATATGCAAAGAATCATGCTGTGAAGATACACAGCACACGCTTGACGCTGTTTCAAAATGCAGAACCAAGGCCAGGTGAGGTGGCTCACGCCTGTAATCCCAGCACTTTGGGAGGCCGAGGTGACAGGACTGTCTGAGTCCACAGGTTCGAGATCAGCCTGCAACTCTACAATAAATCAAAAAATTAGCCGGGCGTGGTGACACATGCCTGTAGTTCCGGCTACTTGGAAGGCTGTAGTGGAAGGATCGCCTGAGCCCAGCAGGTCAAGGCTGCGGTGGTGGTGAGCGTGCCATTGCACTCCAGCCTGGGTGACAGAGTGAGACTCCAACTCAAAAACAAGACAATACAAAACAAACGAAATTTAGAACCAGAAAAGGGGGGGGGCTTTTTTTTTGAGTCAGGGTCTCATTCTGTCATCCAGACTGGAATACAGTGGCACGATCCCTCTCACCACAGCCTCAACCTCCTGGCAATCCTCCTACCTCAGTCTCCAAAGTAGTTGGGACTACAAGCATGCACCGCCACGCCTAGCTAATTTTTTAACTTTCTGTAGAGACAAGGTCTCATTATGTTGCCCAGGTTGGTCTCAAACTCCTGGACTCAAGCAATCCTCCCGCCTCAACCTCCCAAAGTGCTGGGATTATAGACATGGGTCATGTGCCCAGCCCAGGGAGGACATTTCTGCCTCAACATCTCTGTGTTCGGGGTCTTTTTTCTTAAGTTGGTAGAAGGGCTTGCAGACACAGCCTCGCCTCCAGCCCAGGCCCAGCTGCCCCAGGGCTCGGTCCTCTCTCCCCCGGCTCCACTTGGTCTTTGAGCATCCCTCCACCTCCGCCTTCCCTCCCCACCCCCTGCCATCCCAAGCCCCCAAACCCCGTCCCTGGCCAGCCTCACCTCGGCCCCATCAGCTCATGCCTGCTCCGGCCGCCTCTTCACTCCTCAGCGCCCACCTCAGCAGGGAGCCAACTTCTCACGCTCCCGCACTCTGGTTCCCCTGCGAGCTGTGTGTCTTCTACGAGTCCAGTGGCGTCGACCCTCTGACCAGGCACTCGCGTGTCCCTGCCCGGTAAGCGTGCTGCCCCATGGGCCAGATGGAGCCCCTCAGACGTCTCTCCTAGGGCAGGCCAGCGTTGCTCCTCGGACTCGGGAGGACCTGGAAGTTCATCCACATCCACCCTGGGCCACAAGGGAGGGCCTCGCAGTCCTGGGAGCCCTCGTGGAGAAGGGGACCCTCTGGCTTGGGAGCCAGTGAGGGTGATGGCTAACCCTCGAGAGACCATCCCTTCCCCTCCTCTTCGCAGAATCGTGCACCTGAGGGCCGGGGGATCTGACCCGATCGGCCACCCCTCAGCAGACCCCTGCATCCTTACTCACCAGGTAGAGAGCGGTGAGTGGAAAAGATTCCCCTCTCCCCAGGGAAGCAGGTGGTCCTTTGGCAGAGGCTGGGTGGGTGAATGGGTGGGTGGGTGGCTGGGTGGGTGGGTGGAAGGATGGGTGAATGGGTGGGTGGGTGGCTGGGTGGGTGGGTGGAAGGATGGGTGAATGGGTGGGTGGGTGGGTGGGTGGATGGGTGTCTGCGTGGCTGCGTGGACACATGGATACACGGGTGGCTGGACAGTTCTGCGGATGGATTTGTGAGGGGAGTGGACAGGGGACCGGACGAGTGGCCCAGTGTGTGAACGAGTGAATGACAGGCTGTAACTACTTCTCAAAGGAATTTTCTAAATCCCTGAAATGTGAGGCTCTGGCCCCCCCCAGAGGCCGCAGTGCCTAACTGCCTGTCTCCCCCGCAGTCCCGGGCGCCCATAGTTCTAAGAACCAGGGGCAGGAACCCAGAGAAAGGAAAGGGTTCTGGGAAACAAAACATCCAGAGACCATCGCTGACTCTACCGTTGCCAGACTCCGTGGCCTTGGGAAATTCTTCTGAAGCGCAATGTGCTCGTCTGGAAATGGCACTGATCAAACCCGAGGCCTGTGTTGCTGGGAGAGTTACACCAAATCATGTGTCAAGTATCTGAGACGGTTGGGATCCGGCACATGAAAGGTGCCCGCAGGGTGGGCGTGATTCCCTGCCCAGAGGCAGCCCCGGGCACACGCGCGTACATGCGAGCACACACAGGCACTCACACAACTTTCTTTCAGCCTAGTAGGGAAGAGGGAGTGAGACCCTAGGCCAGACCAGGAGAGGGAGACAGATGGGGACGCATTTATTCTCCAGGGGTCCCTTGCTCTGGCAGGACCGGCCCAGCCTCAGGGGTCAAGGGCCCAGGGAGTAGGGTCTCTGGTGAGGGACCTGAGGCCTCCTGGAGTTCAGCCTCCTCGGTCTGGGCCAGCTGGGCCGTGTGCTCAAAGGCAGCCTGCAGCAGGTGGAAGGCCAGGCAGGTGGTCCAGGTGACGAGGTAGACCAGATGCCAGGAGGTGAGCGCGGCTGTGCTCTCCACCCACCAGGACAGCCGTCTCAGTGGCGCCAGAAGCTCCCGCACCACGTGGCTATCCTGCAGGGCCCGGGGCAGGGAAGTGGGTGAGCAGGAGGCCCCAGGAGCTCACAGGGCTGCAGCCCCTGGCTCTGGTCCCCAGCCCAGCCCCAGCCCTGCCCGGCACCCCAGGCCTGTCCCCGGCAGTGGCCCAGCCTATCCACCTTGCCAGGCAGCCAGGCCAGGATGACGAGACGGGCCTTCTGACACAGCTTCCAGGTTAGCAGAAGCACCAGCAAGGCTACCAGCAGCGAGCTGTGCAGCCCCCACAGCAGCAAGTCCTTCCAGAGGGCCACGCAGAAGCCCAGCCGCTCCCAGACACCCAGCAGGGCCAAGCCCAAGGCCCGGGCGCCGCCCTGCACACCCGCCCACGCCAGCCTGGGGCCCCACAGGGCCAGCCACACCAGAACATGTACCAGGGCCAGCCCGGCCCGGAGAGTCTGGCCCAGGGGGCAGGCCTCGACTCCCGGGGGTGGGTGGGCCTGCTGGCTGCAGGACGCCCCCCCAGCCTCCTGGGCCAGCCCCGACACCCAGTGGTTGAAGTAGAGAATCTTGAGAAGCAGGAAATTGTAGAGGTGGACGCGGTTCTGGACCAGCTGCAGGAGGAGGGAGAGTCCGTCATCGCCATGTCACCCACCGGGGCAGGAGCCCATCATGGCTGCAGAGGCGAGGCTGCTGGGTGGCCTCAGCCCGGGCCCTCCCCCGCCCAAAGCCTCAGTCCCCTCCCCTCCCCACAAGGATGGCTTTTGACCAATTTGAGGACTGAGCGGGGTGCTTTAGAACGTGTTTCCTGTTCCATGTGGGTTCTTCTCCATTGGATTTACATGACCATTTACAATACTCCAGACTGAAGGAGGTCGCATTATTATTATATAAAAATCCAGGCCAGGTGCTGTGGCTCATGCCTATAATCCCAGCACTTTGGGAGGCTGAGGTGAGTGGATTGCCTGAGCCTGCGGGTTCGAGACCCACCTGGGCAACTTGGTGAGACCTCATCTCTACAATAAATCAAAAAATTAGCCAGGTGTGGTAACACATGCCTGTAGTTCCAGCTACTTGGAAGGCTGAGGCAGAAGGATCGCTGGAACCCAGCAGATCGAAGCTGCGATGGCCATGAGCACGCCACTGCGCTCCAGCCTGGGCAACAGAGTGAGACTCCAACTCAAAAATAAATAAATAAATTTTGGCCAGGCTCAGTGGCTCAGCCTATCATCCCAGCACTTTGGAAGGCTGTGGTGAGTGAATTGCCTGAGCCAGCAGGTTCGAGATCTGTCCAGGCAACTTGACGAGAGACCTCCTCTCTATAATAAATCCAAAAAATGAGCCGGGCCTGGTAGCACAAGCCTGTAGTTCCAGCTGAGGTGGAAAGATGGCCTGAGTCCAGCAGATTGACTGCACCCCAACAGATTGATTGTCACCCTGGGTGACAGAGTGAGACTCCAACTCAAAAAAAAAAATCCCCCAGGATTTGAACCCAGGTCGCTTGTCTTCTCCCAGGCTCCTGGGCTTGTCTATGTCCCAGTTACCCCTGGCATCTTGAGGGTGGCTGAGGGCAAAGGCAGTCCATTAGCGGTAGAGAGCTGTGAGACACATGGGGGGGCAGAATGAATGACGGACCTACCGAGGGGGTGAAGAGGAGGGTGGGACCCAAGATGTCCAGATTTCTGATGTGACAAGTTGGACAAGGATGTCTCACATTCACTGAGCGGGGTGGAAGGGAGGAGCTGTGCTGGAGTCCTGGGACTAAAAGACCCTTCACAGCCGGGCTCAGTGGTTCAACCTGTCATCCCAGCATTGAGAGAGGCCATGGCAAGTGGACTGCCTGAGCTCACGGGTTCGAGACCAGCCCGGGCAACTTGGCAAGACCTCATCTCTACAATAAAATAAAAATTAGCCGGGCATGGTGGCACGTGGCTGTAGTTCCGGCTACTTGGAAGGCTGAGGCAGAAGGATCACCTGAGCCCAGCAGGTCGAGGCTGAGGTGACCATGAGCGTGCCACTGCAATCCAGCCTGGGTGACAGAGACTCCAACTCAAAAGAAAAAAAGATCCTTCACCAGAGCCCCAAAGCTCCCAGCTTCGAATGACACCTGTCCACCCATCTGGACCCCTCACGTTCATGCCCACAGGACCAGTAGAGCTTGGGTCCTGGAGCGTCTGAGGCACCAGGTGGGAGGCAACTGCCTGAGGCTGGCTGCATGCCCCACTCACAGGCTTAATGAGCAGAGCCGAAGGGTGAAGCTAGCTGGGAGAGGAAGAAGACCAAGGGTCCCAGAAGAAGAATGAAGGTGGAGGTGGGAATTAGGGCCCTCCACACTATGATGACATGACCAGAGAAACCTATTCTATCCCACTAATCCGCCAAGATCAGTTTTATAGAGGAGGAAACACGCTCAGAGAGGTAAAGTAATTTGCCTAAAGTCACACCGCTAAAGAGAGGAACAGCCCAGACTCAAATCTAATGGTGTCTGTCTCTCTACTATGCCCTGTTCTCTCCCCTTCGTAAGCCACAGCAGAAGACCCTGGAAGACAGTCTGAAACTCGGCTAGCTCCCTGAGCGGTTGTGATTTGGAAGTGTGGCCCCAACTGCAAATGTTGACATGATTAAAGAAGATGAGACTCAAGCCTGTAACCAGCCTGGGCAACGAGGTGAGACCTCGTCTTTACAATAAATCAAAAAATTAGCCAGGCGTGGTGGCGTACACCTGTAGTTCCAGCTACTCGGAAGGCTGAGGCAGAAGGATCGCCGGAGCCCAGCAGGTCGAGGCTGCAGTGACCGGGAGTGGCCACTGCACTCCAGTCTGGGCGACAGAGTGAGACTCCAACTCAAGAAAAAAGAAAAAGAAAAGAAAAAGAAGAAAATGGATGGGTGGGAAGGGCAATGCTTAACCCAGAGCGGTGACCCTCTATAGAGAAAATTCCAGCGTTACGGTTTAAGAGCTGTCAGATTATGCCCAAAGCCAGAGAGTCACCTAGTTCTACTGGGTGGGACAGTCACGGTTGAGTCCAGCAGGTCTGAGGTGGCTGTGAAGGGCCAGGTGTGTGACCCCACCCCACTGCCCCCACAGTTCCCACTCACCAGCCCTGAGAGCCTTGTAACCTGCGACAGAATCCCCAAGAGGCCATATCTGCCAGAAGGGAGGGCCTCCATGTCTGGCCTCCCTAGCTTCCTCCAGCTGAGAGAAGCAGGGTGACCTCACAGATGCCGCAGGCTGGGGGCCAGTTACCATGGAAACCCAGCTGTCGCAAGAGACACCCCCCCTTACCTGAGACTTCAACTCAAGTCTGGCCCCACAGAGTTAGGGGGGTCTTGGGGCAAAGTTTCCTTCAGGTGACATTCCCTAGGAGACCCCGGAATAAGAATTCAAGTGCAAGCAGTTCGTTTGGGGGATGATCCCTGCAAGCATCCACAGGGAAATAAGAAAGTGAGGCAGAGCCCGGGAGTGGTGGCTCACGCCTGTAATTCCAGCACTTTGGGAGGCTGGGGCGGGAGGATTGCTTGAGCCTGGGAGTTCAAGACCGCGACTCTATAATAAATCAAAAAAATCAGTCAGGCATGGTGGTCCGTGTCTGTAGTCCCAGCTACTTGAGAGGCTGAGGTGGATCACCTGAGCCCAGGAGGTCAAGGCGCGGTGAGCCGTGGTGATGCCACTGCTCTCCAGCCTGGGGAACAAAGCGAGACCCTGACTCAAAAAGCTAAACAAAATAATAATAATAATAATAATACCGCATCTTTAAAATAAAAATAATTTAAAACAATAATAAAGAGCCAGGCTCGGTGGCTCAGCCTGTAATCCCACGCCTTTGGGAGGCTGAGGTGAGTGGATTGCCTGAACCCGCGGGTTCGAGACCTGCCTGGGCAACTTTTATTGTAGAGACCTCATCTCTACAATAAATCAAAAAGTTACCCTGGCCTGGTAGCGCGTGCCTCTGGGCCACAGAGTGAGACTCCAACTCAAATAATAGTAATAATCATAATAATAAATTAAAAATCAGTGAATAATGTCCCCACCTGCCAGGTTCACCTGTGCACAGCAAGACTTGTTGCAAAAGGAGCCCCCAGTTTAGATCCTTCAGCTGGGAGCCCCCTACCCTCTGTGCAAGACCTCCCTCCCGCCCTATACTCTTTCTCCTCGGCACCAGGGTCAAGGCCACCTGTGCGCTACTGCGCAGGTGACTTTGGAGTTTCGCCTTGCAAGGTGACCCAGGAGGACTGAGTGGGATAACGCAGTTCTCAGTGGCAGCCATTCCCCCGTCCCTGTCCCGCTCCATGGGGACCTTATCCCCAGCCCGGGGCTGAGGGAGCGGGGAGGGGGGGAAGCCCACTGACGCGCAGGTGCGCCCCCCCCACGGGTGCAGGACGGAGGCGCGGCCGCGCGGGGGCAGCAGACACCGGGGGCGCGGGACCTGCCCGGGCGCCCAGCACGAGTGGATGGACAGTTTGCAGTGGCTGGTCGGGCCAGGCCGGTTTCTCTGCGACAACAAGGTCGCGTCACCCCGAGGAGCTCGCCCTGGGCAGGTCCGGTCGTGCCTGGGTCGCTGGAGGCGAAACCACCGAGAAACCAGCCGCACCGTATTCTCCCCTCTTTGTTTCATGATCCAATGTTCAAACTTCATCTTATGGCCAAATTTCGCTTTTTTTTTTTCCAGAAGGATAAATATGTCTTCATACATAATGGAACTTTTTTCCTTTTTTTTTTTTTAGTTGGAGTCTCACTCCGTCGCCCAGGCTGGAGTGCAGTGGCATGCTCATGGCCACCCCAGCAATGATCTGCTGGGCTCCAGGGATCCTTCGGCCTCAGCCTTCCAAGCAGACAACAGGCGTGTGCCACCACACCCGGTTAATTTATTATTTATTGTAGAAATGAGGTCTTGCCAAGTTGTCCAGGCTGGTCTTGAACCTTGGGCTCAGGCAGTCCTCGCACCTTGGCCTCCCAAAGCGCTGGGATTATAGGCGTGAGCCACCGCTGCCCGGCCCAAGTGCTGGGTTTCTTAAACTTGCTTACTATTTGAGTTTTGCAACAGTTTCTCTTACCTTACATTCCTGCCTTTTTTTTTTTTTTTTTTGAGTTGAAGTCTCACTCTGTCACCGAGACTGGAGTGCAATGGCTGCTTCCGGCCACCGCAGCCTCGACCTGCTGGGCTCCGGCGATCCTTCAGCCTCAGGCTTCCAAGTAGCTGGAACTACAGGCGCGTGCTACTTTTTTGATTTGTTGTAGAGATGAAGTCTCGTCAAGTTGCCCAGGCGGGTCTCAAACCCGCAGGCTCAGGCAATCCACTCACCTCGGCCTCCCAAAGTGCTGGGATTACAGACTGAGCCACCGAGCCTGGCCTTTGCCTTTTTTATTTTTATTTTTTTGAGTTGGAGTCTCACTCCGTCACCCAGGCTGGAGTGCAGTGGCACACATGCTCACGGCCATCCCAGCGTCAACCACTGGGCTCAGGTGATTCTTCCACCTTAGCCTTCCAAGTAGCTGGAACTACAGGCACACGCCACCATGCCTGGCTAACTTGTTTTGGATTTATTGAAGAGATGAGGTCTCGCCAAGTTGCCGGTGCTGGTCTCAAACCCATGGGCTCAGGCAATCCCCTAACCTCAGCCTCCCAGAGTGCTGGGGTTACAGGCTTGAGCCACTGCGTCCAGCCCGGAACTTGCATTTTTTTTTCTTCTAAAGATGACTTTATCCAAGCCACTTACATGCAAAAATAATGATTAAAAACTGACGAAAGGATGAGGGACTGTATCCTGGCTAAGGGAGAAGGATTTGGACACCGACCGATGTAGGTTTGAACGGACCTCACCGTACAAGTCCATGACCTTGGCCGAGCTCCTGCCCGTTTCCTTATCTGTGAAGCTAGGATAAGCTTGGAACCAGCCCGGGAGGTCCAAGAGGAGTCAGTGAAACCAAACCCCTGGTGTGCCTTTGGCAATGCTCAGAGCTGGTGAGTAATGAAGTCAGAATCTGTGGAGGGAAAGGAATTTGAGAATTTTTTAAAACAAAATAAGCTCCAAATTGGACGAAATTGCTTTCAAATATGTGCAAATTTGTAAAAAGAAATCACCCGGGGTGCACAAATTTTATTAATCCACAAGCCAATGTGTGGAAATAGTTATGTTAACCAGACTGCTTTCAGGCAATTCATTCAGAGTCCAACATAATCTTGAAAATAAAAAAAATAAATAAAAAGCCAGGCATGGTGGCTCACCCTATAATCCCAGCACTTTGGGAGGCCAAGGTGAGAGGATTGCCTGAGTCCACGGGTTCGAAACCAGCCTGGGTAACTTGGCGAGACCTCATCTCTACAATTAATCAAAAAATTAGCCGGGTGTGGTGGCGCGTGCCTATAATTCCAGCTACTTGGAAGGCTGAGGCGGAAGGATCCCCTGAACCCAGCAGGTTGAGACTGTGGTGGTCATGAGCATGCCACTGCACTCCAGTCTGGGCGACAGAGTGAAACTCCAACTTAAAAAAAAAAAAAAAAGAAAAATACTGCCAAATATAAAGAAGGATGACTGCTACCTTAAAATTAATTCAAGCCGGGCTTGGTGGCTCAGCCTGTAATCCCGCGCCTTTGGGAGGCTGAGGTGAGTGGATTGCCTGAGCCCGTGGGTTCGAGACCCACCTGGGCAGCGAGATCTCATCTCTACAATAAATCAAAAAATCAGCCGGGTGTGGTAGCGCATGCCTGTAATTCCGGCTACTCGGACGGCTGAGGCGGAAGGATCGCCAGAGCCCAGGGGGTGGAGGCTGCGGTGGCCGGGAGCGGCCACTGCACTCCAGTTTAGGTGACAGAGTGAGACTCCAACTCAAAAAAGAAAAAAAAAAAAAAAGACGTTGTATCTACAAAAAAAAAAAAAATTTAATGTTTTAGGCCAGGTGCAGTGGCTCATGCCTGTAATCCCAGAACTTTGGCAGATCAAAGTGGGAGGATCAGTGGAAGTCAGGAGTTTAAGACCAGCCTGAGCAACACAGTAAAACATAAAAATAAAGAGTTTTTAAAGGAGTATAAAGATGTCAGACCATCCCTTTGTTCAAAAATATTATCCGTCCCAAAATAAAAGCTCTGATAAATGGGCAAAAATGTATGCATGCAAGCAGTAGATTGCAAAGTCACACTTGTGAGGTACAAAAATCATCAATGTATGAAAAACAACGATAGGAAATATAATTTTCACCCATTCATGTATGGGCCAGTTTGTTCAGAATCAGGGTTTTTAGTGCAGCAAGATGCACTAATCCAGCAGCTGACCAAGATCTTTCTCTGGGACATTCTGCCTCACCCACTCTCACCCTCTCTAGTTACTCTCTTCTCCACGAAGACTCTCTGGTCCTAAAGAAAATGCTCCCCAGTGCACCCTCATCTCCCCATTTAAACCATGTTGTTGAAAGAAGTCTTGCAGTGATCTTACGGCCCCCACCAGCCACCACCATGGTCCTGGCCCATGTCACCAAAAATCTTCTTCCTTGTTGCTGAATCTGCGTCATTAGCAAAGCTGAAAAGCAGTGCCAGCCTGGGAGAAACGTTGTGTAGTCCACCAAACAGTATCCAGACTATAGCGAATATCTGAGGAACTCCCTCAAATCAGTGAGATAAAATTTAACGGCCCTCACAAAATTTCAGTTAGGAGAAATACATGCAAGAAATCTATTGTACACCATGGTAACTGTAGTTGGAAATATATTGTACACTTGAAAATGGCTGAGAGTAGATTTGGAGTGTCCTCGGCACAAATAAGTGTGTGAGACAATGCCCTATGTCGAAGAGCTTGTTTAGTTATCCCACAGTGGACACATAGATCGAAACACCCTGCTGTACACCATAAATGCTGTTTTTACACATCAATGAACAAGGAAAGGAAAAAGAAATCAAATGACCCAGTGGAACACAAGGGCAAAGGCGATTCACAGACAAAGAAACCGGAGGAGGCAATAAACTTATGAAAAGAGGTTCAACTTCATTAGTCATTGGGGAGGAATGCACATTGAAACCACAGTGAGATACGATCTCACACTCATTTGCAAAAACAACAACGTCTACAGGACACGTGCTCTGATGAGTCTGGGGTTAACGGAGCCTCGGACGCTACCCAGCCCTGATCCAGCTGTCCCATGCTGGTTTCAGGCTCTGGGTGCCACCTGCGATAAAAAACATATTGAGCCGGGCTCGGTGGCTCAGCCTGAAATCCCGCGCCTTTGGGAGGCTGAGGTAAGTGGATGGCCTGAGCCCGCGGGTTCGAGACCCGCCTGGACAGCGAGACCTCATCTCTAC
>NW_007246039.1:102114-105079 GCF_000164805.1 Carlito syrichta
GCAGGTGGAGGCTGCGGTGGCCGGGAGCGGCCACTGCACGCCAGTCTGGGCGACACAGAGAGACTCCAACTCAAAAAAAAAAAAGAAAAGAAACATATCGAACGAGCTGCCCACGAAACAGACACGTGAAACGGAAACCAGATGTTTACAAAACAGTAATTACTCTTACCACGACGTGCAATGTGCTCTTTATTTTCTGCTCCTTCTCTTTCACAACCGGCTGGATTGTTTCACCACCCTCCAATGGGTGGCAAACCCTGACTGGAAAAGCACTCCTTCGAGGAGCATCCACTTGTGAACAAAGAGACATACCCTGGGCTGTGGCAGCGTGTTTTTTTTTTTCCCATCAGTAGGAAAACGGATAAATAAACTGGGTGTGTCTGTCCATTTGAGAAATGACAGCAGTGGTTAAAATGAGCTGGATCTATGTGCATCAACCTGGAAAGTTCTCAAAGACATGATGTTAAGTGAAAAAGCAAGTTGCAGAGGGATACTATAGCATGACAGCATTTATATACATTTCTTCAAACCAATAAGGAATGGTATATGTTGTTCTGGACACGGCCTAAAAGGTCCCTACCCATTCTTGGTGGCAGCAGGTTCTCTGGAGCAGCAGATGTAGGAGGGAGTGAAGCTCAAAGAACGCTCCCTTCAGAGCGTCTGAATCTTCAAGCATTCTAAGGCCATAGTGACAGCATGCTAACATCTGTGAATGGTGGATACCTGGAGGTTGAAAATAAGCAAGTGACCAGGCATGGTGGCTCACGCCTGCAATCTCGGTGCTTTGGGAGACCTAGGTGGGAGGATTACTTGAGCCCAGGAGTTTGAGACCAGCCTGAGCAACATAGTGACATTCTCATCTTCACCAAAAAATAAAAAAAGTAGTAGACTGTGGTGGCATGCACCTGTAGTCACAGCTACTCAGGAGGTTGAGGCAGGAGGATGGCCTGAGTCCAAGGCTGCAGTGAGGTGAGATAATGCCATGCCACTGCACTCTAGCCTGGGTGACAGAGTAAGACTCTGATTCAAAACTAAATAGGACGGAAGGGAGGAAGGAGGGAGGGAGGAAATGGAAGAAGGATGGAAGGAAAGAAAGAAAGAAGGAAAGGAAGGAAGGAAGGAAGGAAAGAAAGAAAGAGAAAGAAAGAATATAAGCCTGTCAAGCAAAGATCTGATGGAAGAGTGAGCCAGGCCAGAAAACAGCAGTGCAAAGGTCCTGGGGTAGTCTTGGCATGCCCAGGAACAGCAGGGACTAGGACAGCAGAGTGAGAAAGGGAGAGGTTAGAAGATTAAGGGTGTAGGGGGCCTGGTAAACTCATCCAACGTATGCCATGGAAACACCACTCTGGTTGGGTGTGGTTTGTTAACGACTGAAACGGAATGATAAACAAGTACGTGGGAGGGGAGGGGAGGCGGTTGTTAGACTGACTCTTCTTTTGTGTGTGTTTGAAAATCTCCATAAAACACTTCAACCTAAGAATCCAGGGTCCCTCGGGCTACTGTGAGGCCAACAGCCCGTGGAGGCAGGGGAGGGGTCAGAGAGGCCAATGAGGAGATTGCTGCAGGGTCTGGGCCAGAGGGGAGGTGGATGGCACCGGAGGAGTGGCCCAGGTAGAGGGAGAGGCGTGGCTTGAGCCCTCGGGATTTGCTGATGGGCGTCAGTGCAAGGTGGTGCCGGGGTTTGCTGAGATGGGGAGATCACGGAGGAAGATCAGATTTGGGAGCGGGGAGAACAACCACTGGGTCCGGGCTCACTGCCAGCCAGAGGCCTGTGGCCTCCAACGGGAAGATGTCAGGTGCGCGGCTGGCAGACGGTCCAGAGCTCAGGGGAGAGCCAGGACTAGGAGTCACCGCTTTGGCTGCCACCAGCAAACAAACAGAATTTAAAACCACGGGACTGGATGAGATCACCCAGGAAGTGGGTGGAGAGAGAAGAAAGGAGCCCCAGGAGCCAGACTGGAGGGTCCCCCAAGTTTAGAGGTGGAGGGAAGCAGGACGGGGCGGCCAAGGAGGCGGGGTCGGAGGGAAACCTGAAAGAAGAGGAGTTGCCGTCTTGTCCCCAACGACCCCACAACCCACAGCGCCAGGGCTGCTCCCCTTGGCAGGTCTCCAGGTCCGGCCTGAGTCATTGCAACAGGCTGGGAATTTGCCTCACGTCTGGGCCACTCTTCCCTGCCCAACCCCTCCGGGAGCCATCTTGGTAAAAATGCAAATCTGAGGCCACAGGCAAGTCCGCAGCCTGGTCACGCTTCTCATGCCCGGGTCCGGCACCCATGGGCAGCTACACCTTCCACACTCGCTGCGCATCAGGCACAGATGCTCAGGGCAGCATGCATGCCTGCACACCCCAGGAGAAGACACAGGAGCCTGCCCAAAGGTCATCCCCTTTCCCTCCTTCCTGGAGGCTGCGCTCACAGACACCTGAGCCTGAAAGTGGCAGGCGGAGCCTTCCCAACCTCTGAGACTTCTAGAAATATTCTCTCCCCGTGGAAATAGAAATAGAGACAGAGATGAGGAGAGAACGGGCAAGGTGACTCACACCTGTAACCCCAGCACTTTGGGAGGCCCAGGCAGGAGGATCACTTGAGCCCAGGAGTTTGAGGCCAGCCTGGGCAACATGGTAAGACTTTGTCTCTACAAAAATTCAAAAAAATCAATAACCCCCTTGGGTCCCCTCCCACTGTGGGAGATTCTCTGTCCTCTCAATAAATCTTGCTTTCAAAAAAATTTTCAAAAAATTATTCAGGCACGGTAGGGTATGCCTGGAGTCCCAGCTACTGGGGAGGCTAAGGCGGGAGGATCACCTCAGTTCAGGAGATTGAGGCTGTGGTGACCTTTTGACTGTGCCACTGCACTCCAGCCTGGGCAAGAGTGAGACTCCAACTCGAAAGAAAGAGAGACAAAGAGCTGGGCTCGGTGGCTCAGCCTGTAATCCCAGCGCTTTGGGAGGCTGAGGTGAATGGAT
>NW_007246039.1:105099-105438 GCF_000164805.1 Carlito syrichta
AGCATGGTAGATGAGAGGATGGTGCCTGGTCCTTGTGAGATCAGTAGGCCCCTGGGCTGGCCTGGGTGCTGCTGACCACTGGCCTGCCTCCTTGCTGCAAAAGAGAAAATGCAAACCCCTGCTGTTCAGGGCACTCGGGGTTGGCTTTCCTGGCACGTGCATTCACAAGCATCCGAAATGATCACAAAATCCTCATATTCCTGACCCGGGAAATCTTGCCTTTTCCCCAAAACTCACGCCTGTCGGCATCTCCCTATCATGCCTGTGCTGCCATCTCAATGTGACCCGCCTTTGTCTTAATCCAATCACGCTGACTACAGGATGGAGTCTGCTTCGCCT
>NW_007246039.1:105649-107814 GCF_000164805.1 Carlito syrichta
GAGCGGCCACTGCACTCCAGTCTGGGCGACAGAGTGAGACTCCGACTCAAAAAAAAACAAAAACAAAAACGGGTGGCTTGAGGCTGCAGAGTCTGGGCCCATGCTGTCAGCAGGTTAACCTGACCCTTATACCCAGCCACCTCCTCCCCACTCACTTCCAATGACCAGGCAGGGTGACCATAAGACCCAGACTAGCGAACAGGATGAAGCCGAAGTTACAGGGAGGAGTGAGACTTCCAATAAGGCCTATTCATTTATTTACTTATTTTTGAGTCTGGGTGTCACTCGGTTGCCCAGGCTGGAGTCGAGCGACACAATCACGGCTCACCACAGCCTCGACCTCCTGGACTCTGGTGATCCTTCTGCCTCAGCCTCGCAAGTAACTGGAAGTACAGATGTGTACCACAAAGCCAAGCTAATCTTTTTATTTTTGTTTTTATTTTTTAGTTGGAGTCTCACTCTGTCACCCAGGCTGGAGTGCAGTGGCACGCTCACAACTCAGGTGATCCTTCTGCCTCAGCCTTCCAATTAGCTGGAACTACAGGTGCACACCGCCACGCCCGGCAAATTTTTGATTTATTGTAGAGATGAGGTCTTGCCAAGTTGCCCCGGCGGGTCTCGAACCCCTGAGCTCAGGCAATCCTCTCGCCTCTGCCTCCCAAAGTGCTGGGATGACAGGCCTGAGTCACCGTGCCCGGCTAATTGTTTTATTTTTTATTTTTGGAGACAAGGTCTTGTTATGTGGCCCAGGCTGGTCTTGAACTCCTGGGCTCAAGCAATCCTCCCGCCTCTGCCTCCCAAAGTTGCTGGGGTGACGGGCATGAGCTACCATGCCTGGCCCCAGTAAAACCTTTTTAAAGGAAGAGACTCCACTGGCTTTGCCTTTTGCCCTTTCTCCTTCCTCCTGTTGAGAAGTGTCACAGTCACGAGGAATGAGATGACAGAATGAGGCCAAAAGCCTACAAGCAAAAGGTGGCTCGAAAGATGAGAGCCTGGGCACCTGATGGCATAATTGGGCCCCCAGACCACGTGGCCCAGTCTCAGCTTTTTATATGAGACCTGTAAACCCCTTTCGGTTTAAGCTACTCTGCGCAGGTGTTTGGTTCCATGCGGCTGAACACAGTGGGCTCACAACACGCTCACACGACACTCCCAGACTCGGACAGACTCGGGTTTGGATCTTGGTTGGTGGCATCTGAAATGTGGGCTCCACCCACGACCTCCACTCCCCTCCAAAATGCTTCAGTCAAGGTCACTGTATGTTAATTAAGGCAAGTGATGACAGCTCTTGTATTGGACAAATGCTCAAGTCTCCGTGACTTGACAAATGAAAGTTTATTTCTTGCTCATGTCACCATGCGGGGCGGGTTGGTGGGGAGAGCTCCCTTTAGAGGCCCAGGAGCCTTCATCTGTCCTCTGGGTGGAGCCTCCATTGTGGAAAAGGTTTGGAAAGGGAGCGTGTCACGTCCAACCGTTCTGCTGGTCAGGAGTCAGCCACGTGGCCACACCTACATGCAAGGGAGACCTCTGTGTCCCCATATCCAGTGCCACTTCTTAACCTAATTTCACACCGCCTCTCTGCAGCACTGGACAATGTTACCCTCCCTCGTCTTTCTGAAACCCTGTCCTTGGCATCCTCCCTAGCTTTCTCTGAGTTTTCTCCAACACTCCTAGCCACCCCTCTGCCTCTACCTGCCTGAAGTGCTCCCTCTCTTCTCACCCTGTACAAGCTCCCCTTTACTAGCTACCTCAGTCACCCCAATTATACTCATCACCTTCAATGTGTCTCCAGACTGACCTCTCTCATGAACTCAAGACTCTGCCATGAAACAGCCTCCTGGGACCAAGCGCGGTGGCTCACATCTGTAATCCCAGCACTTTGGGAGGCCAAGGCAGGAGGACTGCTAGAGCCCAGGAGTTCAAGGCCAGCCTGGGCAACATAGCAAGACCTAGTCTCTACCCAAAAAATCAAAACAATTAGCCAGGTGTGGTGGTATGCACCTATAGTCCCAGCTGCTGGGGAGGCCCAGGTGGAAGGATCATCTGATCCCAGAAGTCGAGGCTGCAGTGAGCCGTGATCATGCCACTGCACTCCAACATGGGTGACAGAGTGAGACTTCGACTTTAAAAAAAAAAAAAAAAAAAGCCCCCGGGCATCTTTTTCG
>NW_007246039.1:107834-109970 GCF_000164805.1 Carlito syrichta
GAGTCTCAGTCCGTCGCCCAGAATGGAGTGCAGTGGCCACTCCCGGCCACCACAGCCTCGACCTGCTGGGCTCCGGCGATCCTTCCGCCTCAGCCTTCCGAGTAACCGGAACTACAGGCACGCGCTACCACGCCCGGCTGATTTTTGATTTATTGTAGAGATGAGGTCTCGCTGCCCAGGCGGGTCTCGAACCCACGGGCTCAGGCAATCCACTCACCTCAGCCTCCCAAAGGCGCGGGATGACAGGCTGAGCCACTGAGCCCGGCTGGGCATCTTTATCTAGACACATCACAGACACCCCAAACTCAGCATCCCAAAACTGTTAACATCCTCTTCATCCAAACCTGCTCCTCCTCCCAGGCTTCCCCTACTGTGAGTAGCACCACCATCAATCCAAGGGCTGGAGAGGAAAGCTGGACGCCATTTCTGACATGTTGCTTTCCCATCCCAAACACTCTGGAGTCATCAAAGCCAAACCCTGCTCCTGGTCGGGCTTGATGGCTCAGCCTGTAATCCCAACACTTTGGGAGGCCGAGGCAAGTGGATTGCCTGAGCCTGCAGGTTCGAGACCAGCCCGGGCAACTTGGCGAGACATCGTCTCTACAATAAATCAAAAAATTAGCCAGGCGTGGTAGCGTACGTCTGTGGTTCCAGCTACTTGTAAGGCTGTGGCGGAAGGATCGCTGGAGCCCAGCAGGTTGAGGTTGCGGTGGCCGGAGGGGCCACTGCACTCTAGTCTGGGCGACAGAGTGAGACTCCAACGCAAAAAAAAAAAGAGAAAAAAAATAAATCAGCCGGGCGTGGTAGCGAGTGCCTGTAGTTCTGGCTACTTGGAAGGCTGAGGTAAAAGGATCGCCGGAGCCTAGGAGGTTGAGGCTGCAGTGGTTGTGAGCGTGCTACTGCACTCCAGCCTGGGCAACATAGTGAGTAAAATTAAGTTTGTTTGTTTGAGTTGGAGTCTCACTCTGTCACCCAGGCTGGAGTGCAGTGGCCGCTCCCGGCCACCGCAGCCTCGACCTCCTAGGCTCCGGCGATCCTTCTGCCTCAGCCTTCCGAGTAGCCGGAACTACAGGCGTGCGCTACCACACCCGGCTAATTTTTGATTTATTGTAGAGATGAGGTCTCACCAAGTCGCCCAGGCGGGTCTCGAACCTCCGGGCTCAGGCCATCCACTCACCTCTGCCTCCCCAAAGCACGGGATTACGGGCTGAGCCACCGAGCCCGGCGAGAATCTGCATTTCTGACAGGCATCTCTAGGGGAATCTCCCAGAGGAATCCAGGCTTTTGCTGCAGATGCAGTAAGGCTGTGATCATACTTCGAGTGCCGAGATTCTCTGCCCTGTCCGATATGGTAGCCACTAGTCACACATGGTTGTCTAAACGATTGAAACAAAATAAAATTTAAAATTCAGTTCCTCGTCCAGGTGCACTACTAGCTCACCCTTGTAACCCCAGCACTTTTGGAAACCACGGCGGGAGGATTGCTTGAGCCCAGGAGTTCGAGACCAGCCTGGGCAATATAAGACTAAGATCAAAAAAAAATTAGCCGGGCGTGGTGGCAAGCACACAGTACCAGCCACCGGGGAGGCTGAGGCAGAAGGATGGCCTGAGCTCAGGAGGTCGAGGCTGCAGTGAGCGTTGACGGTGCCACTGCACTCCAGCCTGGGGGCCAAAGGGAGTCTCCAGCCCGAAATAGTCAGGCCCTCGGTCGCACTGGCCCTTTCAAGCTCTCAGCATCCCCCTGTGGCTACCCTACTGAGCAGCGCGGATCACGAGGCATCTCCACCCGCGCAGAAAGTTCTCCGGGGCCGCGGCGCCCAGACCTCGGCGGGTGGTCCAAAATTGAAGGCGGACCCCGGTGCCTCTCCGCCCCCTGCCTCCAGGCTCCTGCTTCTAGGGAGCATAAAAGACGTCGGGAGCCAGGCGCGAAGCTGTGGGAGGACGGGACAGGGGCTGCTACACTCACGGAGGACGGGGAAGCCGAGGCCAGACCACGGAGAGGTCCCCCAGCCCGGACCCCACGGGAAGCTCTCATCCGGAGCCGGGGGTCTCACCAAGCAGGAGGCGGGCCGAGAGCCTCGAGCCCATTGGCTGCTGGCAGGGGGCGGGTCGCCAGCGCTTCTCTTTGATTGGCTG